>NW_022103912.1:311245-373118 GCF_000313985.2 Echinops telfairi
GCTTTCTGCCACACCTTCCTGGTTGACAAGCCACATGGAACCATGCTGATGGCAGTTAAAGCCCCGGAGATGTATCCGCTGCCATTGGATCCACGGGACTTTCCACCCACCAACCGGTGATCTTCCTGCATTTGGCACCATTGCATTTGCTGTGCGAGTCTGAAGAGGAATTCATGGGCTGATATCGGACATATGGGCTAATAGTGAACTTATGGAATTCGTCTGGACTGAGCTGGGATGTTTTATTGATGCATAATTACTTCTTGAGGTAAAGTTCTCTCTTACACATATATGAGTGTCAATGAAGTTGTTTCTCTTTTTTATTTTATTTTATTTTGAAGTTCTTTCTCTATTCAACCTGGCCTGACACAGATATCTAAAATTTTAACTATGATGATAAAAACACCAAATTATTTTAAACCATTTACCCTGCTGTGCTCCTTTATTGGAGAAAGAAATGTCACTGTCCTGGAAAGTTAGTGCTAGAGTAGGCTCAGAGCTGCCTGCCTGTCATTATGCCAAGTGAATCGGGCGGTGTTTAAGAAATGACACAGTTAGTAGGAGTCAGAGTTCAGATGGAGACCTGGTTCTTGTGTCCTGCCTTGATATTGTCTTCCTGCCTCCTGAAAGACTAGAAAACACAAGGCCTCTGGCTGTGACGTGGGACATTGACATACGTGGGATTATCCATGTTGGTGTCCCGTTCCTTATTGTTCTTAGGTGCACAGGAGCAGCTGTGTGGGGACCTACAGTTATGTTGTTAAAGAACACTCACCCACGACCCCTCTAATTATAGCTCTTGTGCTATGTTCAAGATAAAGAGATGGGAATAAAACAACTTCTCTTGGTTTGTACAAAATTTTAGTCTCTGAGAATAGTTTTTTCCCCTTTAAACTGTTTCATTGGTATATAATTCACTAACTATGCAGTTCGATAGTTCAATCATCCTAAGAGTTGTACACCCAACTTTAGAGAACATTTTCTTTGTTGCTGTACTCATTATTATTACCTCCCCATTTCCTCCCAATCGCCCCAGTCATGCCCCCAATGAACCATTAATGCAGTTACTTCTCTATAGACTTACTTGTCCTGAATTTCATATACCAAAAAACATTTTAAAAAGAAAACAATGAAGAAACAAAACCAATAACAGAGTAAAACGGAAAACTCTCAGTTGAAAAGAAAGCAGAAAGTGTTAGAAACTGGAACAAACAAATGGGTTAAAAGGGAGATTAATTTTTTTTAGGGGAGATTAAATTAAAAGGTGTTAAATATTAACTGCGTCTGCCATAATCCACTTTCTAAGGCATTCTGCATGATAGCAAGGGAATTCACATCCCTGGTCAGAGGGGATTCACCAGACGCCTAATCCACGTGTAGCTCCTCTTCACGGTCAAAAACAGCCGAAGCGGCTGTAAAATGGGTCATCACTGAGATCGGAAGTTACAAGATTACATTTTAACCTAACCATGTCTTCCAGAACTGACTTTACAATGCTCCCTGTGTGATAACAAGGCTGTTCACATCCCTCAACTACGTACATAGGGGATTCGCCTGAGGCTTCCTCCATGTGTGGACCCTGCAGATCAATTTTGGGCTTCTACTGTCAGCCATAGCCTTCTGCAAACCAGGTGTTCACAATTTAAGGTCTGACCCCATTCTCTCCTTCGGATTTGGGTCTATTGTTTGCAGTCTCGGATCACACAGGCTGGTGTGCTTCTTCATGTGGCCTTAGTTGATGCCTCACTTCGATGGCTGCTTGTGTGAAGACAAACCTTTAAGACCCCAGTCACTATTCTTTCTGATGGCTGCACGCTGTCTAGTTTTTATAACCACACTTTGTTAGAGCACCCATATCTTCAGTGATTTCGCGAGGGCGAGGATCAAGCAGGGTCATGTCTAAGAACTAATTGTTCTTAGACGGGCTACAATCAAGTGTGATCACCAAATCCATCTGAGAATAGTTTTTTATGTTTGTATTTTATGAGCCTCGGACTTTGAATTTGTGGTGAGCTGCTTCAAATCCAAAAATACCAACCATGAAATATGAAGGAGAATTGGAGCGGGCAGGTGCTCAGGGCAGTGAGGCTGAGAGGAAGAGGGCTGTGTGGTGACAACATCACTGGCCCTCTCTGGAAGGCAGGCCCCTCGTCCAGGGTGCGTGCACAGTTCCACACGGTTCGTGTGGTGTGGCTGTGGCTCACTGTCTCACACAGCGCTATGTTTGGTAGTGTAGAACATTATCACAGCAAACTAACAAGGGGAGGATCCCATGGTGAAACTAGGATCTAGGGACAGAGTAGTTAACATAACGGTCCTGAGACTGCTGTCTTTCAAAGGGCTACTTACAAGCTTGCCCTTTTCTGGCGTCAGGAAACTTGGATTTTGTCAAGGTTCCCACCATTATCAAAACGAGGAAGAGTAGTTCATTGTGCCCAAACTATTTGTGCAAGCAAGGTGCTTTATGCTACACACCTTCTTTCTATCGGGAGTCTGGAATTAAACGGTATGCGTTAGACCATGGGTGCCAAACTTAGGTGGCTTACCACCCCTTTTCAGAATAAAAATTTCTTAGCACTCACATAGCACTTAAAAACGTTTGAGCGCATAAGCCAAGATAAAGTGTAGGTGTCTGTGTTTGCAGCCACTCTGGCTCCTTCACCACCCGCTGTGGGCAATCGCCATCACCACCGCTGGGAGCACTGCACTAGACAGAGGGTGCGTCTGTGGCCTCAGTCAAACCAGGGGCACTCGGTCTCCAGCGAGCGTTCCTTGAACAGCATTGACACGTGCTCTAAAATGCTCGTTGCTGAAGAATCGAGTGTCTTCTCCGTGACTTCTGGGAGGTCACCTCCCTTGTGCACCCTGTTTTGTTTTTCGTGATTGGGCTTCGTACGGTGGCTGCTGTTAAACATGCCTGTGAATATGACTGTAAACTGGGTCTCGGTGAATTCTCCTAACAAATGATCAAACTTGGAGATGATCTCAGAGACCCCCAAAGGAAGCTAATGCCACCGATGGAGCAAAGGCTTCAGTTTCATTTTCAGACTTCTGGTCATGTGCTCGCGCCCCCCCCCCCCCTTTGTTTAAATGTTAATATAGGAGCTACAGAAGAGTTTGGGAATGCCGGTTTCATTTTATGTTATCTAGTGCCCTTCCTAAAAATTCTGCACAAAAAAAGAAGATAATCGGAGGGCAGTGCATCCACATCCTTACAGCGATTCTTGTCACATTCTAGACCCACGAGTTAGAGAATTAAAAACTTTAAAGTCTGGTTAAACAGGCTGCAACTTCTGATGTATTTATTTAAAAAGAAAGATAGTATAGTAACCCAGGGCCTGCACTCTTTGGACTGGAGCCTCTGGGTGCTTCCTTTCTTTGGTTGGGTCTGTACCCAAGCAGGAGTCCTAGTGAGTCAGAGACTGAGTGCTTGGCTGTATACAATTTGGCAGTTTGAATCCATTCCATTGCCTCCGAGAAGAAATACCGGATAATCAGCTCCTGTAAAGTCCAGCCCAGAAGTCCATATGGAGCAGTCCTCCTGTTTTACATAAGGCCTCTCGTCTTCACCCCACTCCCACTCCCTGCCATCGAGCTGATGCCAACTCGTGACCTAAAGGCAAGGGTAGAACTGCCCCTGTGAGTTTCCGAGATTGTAACTCTATATGGGAGATACAGGGAGAACTCCCTGTATTTGTACTGAGAAGCTGTTGGTGGTTTTGAACCAATGACCTTGCAGTCAGCAGCCCAACGTATAATCAATGTGCCACCAGGGTTCTTCACATAAGGCCACTGTGAGTTAAAATCGACTGGACAGTAGCCAATAACAAGAAAATGTGTGCCTATGTGGAATATAGGCCTTTAAAATATCATGAACTAGTGTTTGGAAAATTCAATACTTGTTATATGTAGCTCCAAGTTACTGGAATACTTGAACATTTTGGAATTTTGTTACATCATTGTAGAATATTTGTGTTATTTTATGAGCATAGTAGGGTTTTCAGCTTAGAAAGCTTTCATAGGCTAATATAATTTTGCATTTGTTCCCCATATAAAAATGTCCTTTTAAAGCTTTGTCCACTAATGAGTGCTATATCTGAACATAATAAGATGAACTATATATCTCTAATTAAGTGTATGGTAAAACGAAATGCCTTAATGCAAGTAGCGTTTTGACTCACACTGACATGTGCCAGAGTGGAACTACTGTAATCTTTACAGGAGTAGATTGCCAGATCTTTCTTTCTAGATGGATTTGAACTGCCAACCTTTTGATTAGCATCAGAGTACTTAACAGCTGTGCCACCAGGGCTCCTGCAATGATTTAGATCGCAAATAATAGTCTTACTTGACTAGCAGTTTTCTTTGTCCAACAGTAGAAGATTATGTAATAATCTCATTTTGCAGTGGGAGAAGTGGGCTTTATATTAAATAACTTTGTACTAGAGGAGCTGAAATTGGGATTCGTGACCATAGCTTATGTTGTTTTTTTTAAGTCTTATCCAGTGGATAAAATCATTTTGACCCAGACAATAAGGTGAAGAGACTCAAAAATATCTTCCATAGTAGAGAGTCTTCTACTCACCTAGAATCTCAGAACTGTTGAGCTGTGAACTTCAGTATACCAATCAGTTTAGTATTTGACTCTTGCATTGCTTTGCATGTATTGTTTTCACAATTCAGGTATGTAAGTACACAAGCTCTACCCATCTATCATATATACTCAACCACTTGATAGAGTAGACCATCTGTATAATGTACATGACAAAGTGTGTGATTTGACATTTTGGAGAAATGTTTCTTTAACATTAACTGGCATCTCATTGAATCTTCCAGAAAATATTATCAGACACTAAGGTATATCTTAGTTGGTGGAAATTTAGAAAAAAATAAGATATTTAAATAGTTTCTTCTTTCCAAGTTTCTGAAATAGTACTGGAATAGTTAACCTACAGATATAGCTGATACATGTCAACTGATGCGTTTATTACAACCATTGTAAACTTATCCTGGGAAGTCTGCATTTTTGAACAGCTTTCATATTCACTGAGCTATGTCAATTTATTTTACAAGTTATAAACAGATAATAATGAAAAGATAACCCAATTTAAAAGTGGACAGTGAAAACATTTAAAGAAAGATACAAATGGATAATAAGGACATGAGCCTTTAGTAATCAGGCAAATGTAAATTAAAACCACAATGAAATTCAACTTCATGCCAACTCAATAGTTAGAATTGTAAAGTCAGATATCAGTAAGTATCACAGAGGATTTGGAACAAAAAAACTCACACACTGCTGGTAGGAATGTGGAACAGTAAGTAGTACTGTTATTTTGGAAAACAATGGCAGTGAGTGTTTAACCAGAGTTTACCATATGACCTAGCAGTTCTACTCTACATTACATATCCAAGGGAATAAAGAACACGAGTATATAAAAACTTGTACTTAATTGTTATGGTAGCATTTCCCACAGTAACTAAAAGGTAGAAACTACCTAAATGTCCATCACTAAATGAATGGGTAATCAAAATATGGTATGTTCATACAATGGAGTAGTATTGAACTACAGAAAGAAAGAAAATACCAAAATGTTTTTAAAATTAAAAAAAAAGGAAGAAAATACCAGTGCTTGCTACAACGAGGATGAATCTTGGAAACATTACTTAAGTAAAACCAACCAGTCCCACACACAAAAAGTCATGTACTGTGATGTGGGGGTAGCCAGCCCCGCACAACTAATCACGGGTTCAGTAAGTGCAGTGGTACCATTTGCTCTATACATCTTTGAGACATATAAAGATCACAGTAAAGGCATAGGGAAACGGGAGAGATGGGAGAGAGAGAGTAGCATAAAGAAGTCAGACACATCTCATGGTAGCATGCTCACCTCAGCTCCTCCTGGTGGTACATGTGGAGGTGGGGGACAAGAAGGCAGGAGAGAGCTCCTCGTGGTTTTATTTCTAACCAAAGCTTATATATCTTTGGTGGCACTCAAGCCCTCTGATTAGATAGCAATGTACGTCATGAGAAGGGCTGTAACAGGCAATACAAGCAATAGGAGGGCCATGACCTAGGGGTGTACACACAATAGTTCAGGGAAAAAATAGGGGTACATAAGTGGCAAGATGGGTAAACCCTAGACTCAATATAGTAGCCCAAGCTTAGTCATCCATGAGTGGTCCCGGGCTTGCTTTTGGGCACTCCTTCAAGGGAACAGTATCGGAAGGGAGTGGGCCCTACTTCGGGTGAGTCACACTAAACAGTCTGGTTGCTCTAGATACCCTTACCGAGAATAGCCTCTGACCTATGTGCAGCCATTTACCATGTGTAGCAAGCAGCGTCATGGGTTTGGTATTTGGGGGAGACAACTTGGGAGAAATCTTTCTGTTTCCCACACTATGAGTCTATTTATGAAAATCCAGAATAAAGGTTCTGTCTCAGTCAATTGAGAGACATTATTGAAGGAAGAAGCCCAAGCTGTATTGACGGCATTGGCCAAAAAACAAGGCTCTAGGACAGTGGTTCTCAATCTTTGTGGTGACCCTCAACTATAAAATTATTTTCCTTGCTACTTCATAACTGTAATTTTATTATGAATCGGGCGGCCCCCGTGAAAGCATCGTTTGACCCCCAAAGGGGTCGTGGCCCCCAGGTTGAGAACCGCTGCTCTGGGACTTGGTGTAATATCAAAATTTTCAACATGCAAGAAATTTGGAAGACAGCTACCTGGCCAACTAACTGGACCATATCCATATTTTTGTACTCATTGCAAAGAAATTATACAATATCATTGAAATCACAAGCCAGTAAAATTTTGCTGAAGATCATTCAACAAATTTTGCAGCAGTGTATTGTCTAAGGTTGCCAAAAAATTCTGGCCATTCAGTAGAGGATGTGCAACAAGGGGCATCAATGATAACATCAGATGGATTTTGTCTGAAAGCAGATATCAGAATGATGTTTAAAAGGGACTTGACAGTATGGATCATAACATGTACTCCCATTTCAGAAGAATGGGAATTCCAGAACACTTACTTGTGCTCATACAGAACCGGTACAAGAATCAAGAAGCAGTTATGCAAACAGAACAAGGCTTAAAATCAAGAAAGGTATATGTCAGGGGGTTATCCTCTCGCGTAATTGTTCAGTCTGCATGCTGAGTAAATACTCAAGAGAAAGTACTCTATGAAGTACTTAGCGCCAGGGTTGCTAGTGACCCACCGTGCACGTTGGGAGCGAGGAAGACTTGAAGCACGTGCTGATGAGGGTTCAAGATTGCAGCCATCAATATGGATTACAATTTACTGTGAAAGAACAAAGATCCTCACAACTTCTTGATAAAAGAAATGCTGAACTTAACAAAGATTTCGTCTTGTTTGGATGCACCATCAGTGCAATAGTCTAAAGAGCAAACGATGCATTCCATTGGGTAAATCTGCTGCACAAGGTCTCTTAAAGTGTTACAAAGGAAGTACCGTATATACTCGAGTATAAGCTGACCCGAGTATCAGCCCAGGCACCTAATTTTACCACAAAATCTGCATTTAAAAGGTGCTGAAAAACCCGGCTTATACACTAGTCTATACACGATATATCACTTTGAGGACTAAGGTGTCCCTAACCCAAGTCATGCATCGTATTGGACATTGAATGAGAGAGATCAGAAAAGAATCAGTGCATCTGAATTAGGGTGCTGGTGAAGGATGTTGAAAGTGCCGTGGACGGCAAAAGAATAATCAGCATTTTCTTGGAAGAAGTACAGCCAGAATGCCCCTTGGATGCAAGGGTGGTGAGACTCTGACTGCTGTACTTTGGACATGTGTCAGGAGAAGCCAGTCCCTGGAAAAGGACATCCTGCTTGGTACGAAGAGGGACAGCGGAAAGAGGAAGGCCCTGGACAAGGTGGGTAGTGGCTGCGACAAGGCCTCAAGCATAACAATTGTGATGATGATGCGCGGCCAGGTGGTCTTTCATTCTGTGAGTCAGAACCAATTGGACTTCACCGAACAACAAAAACAACATAGAGCCAGAAATTCAATTAGTGGTTGCTTAAGGGTGAAGGAGATGGAGGGGAATAGGAGGTGGTAACCAACGAATATGGGGTTGACTGATGATGGTTGCGCATTAAAAAAAGAGTTGTAAATACCTAGTATATATTGTTCCTTGTTTAGGACATAGAAAATAAACACTTAAGTGTTTGATTTGCTTGTTAAAAGTTTTAGCGCTAGAATCTCAATCAAAAGTCAGTAAGAAATGTACTGTGGTGAATCCCATCTCATTTAAAAAGAAATGAACTCAAAGTCTAATTTTACAAGATTTATTTTTAAAAGAACATTCCTGGCCATTTTTTATTCATTACAAGCAATGTCACTCTTTTTACTGATTCGTTAGCTTTCACAGTGCTGTTTCTAAATAATGTATATGAGTTGCTAATTAAATTTTTGTCCCTATGAAATGCAGCACATGACAGGCTGTATTTCAGCTTGATTTCCTCCTCCTGACTTTTCTCATGTACATTTACCGACTCATGATTATGCATGCTGTTTACACAGATTGTCAAGAACGATTTGAATGGCATTTTGTTCCTTATAGTTAATGAGTATCTTATTTTCACTTTCACATCCAGGTGTGTACTTATCTGTAAGTAAATCCTAGCTTCAGTCCACTTGTCTCCTGATGTCTGGGCTACCTTCAAGACTTTAAAAAAAGATTCATTTTATTGGAGACTCTTACAGCTCTTTTAACATTCCATACATCGATTGTATCAAACATATTTGTATATATGTTGCCATCATAATTTTAAAAATATTTTCTACTTGAACCCTTGGTATAAGCGCCTCCTTTTTCCCTTCCCTCCCCCACCCTCCCTCCCTCGTGTATCCTTGATCAATTATATATTGTTATTTTGTATCGTACATGGTCATTGTCTCCCTTCACCCACATTTTGGTTATTCATCCCCTTCGGGGGGGCGGGGCTATATATCCATCTTGTGATGAGTTCCCCCTTTTTCACCCTTCCCCTCCCTGACCATCCCCCTTTCCTCATGCTATTTCTACTCCCACTACTGTTCCTGAGGGATTTGTCTGTCCTGAATTCCATGTGTCGACAGCTCTTAACTGTACCAATGTGTGTTCCGGTCCAGCCAGATTTGTAAGCTAGAACTGGGTCATGGTGTTGGCGGGGAGAAGTATTCAGAAACTAGAGGAATTAAGTGTGATTTGTCGGTGCTATACTGCATCATGGTTGAATTATCCCTTCCTTATACTGCTTCTTTTGGGGCGATATCCAATTATCTACAAATGGGCTTTGGGTCTCCACTCCAAACCCCCTCTTTCACATCAAAATAGTTTTTTGTTTGGGGTTTTTTGATACCTGATGCCTGATCCCCTCGACAGCACGTGATCACACAGGCTGGTGTGCTTCTTCCATCTGGGCTTCTTCGCCTCCCTGCTAGATGGCCACTTGTTTGACTTCAAGCGTTTAAGACCCCAGATACTATATGTCGGCACCCTCCACTCTTCACCACATTTGTTCATGCACCCAGTTTGTCTTCAGCGATTGTGTCAGGAAGGTGATTGGAAAAAACTGCTGGGTTATCAGAACAAAGTGTTTTTGTGTTAAGGGAGGCCTTGAGTAGAGGTCCAAGATCCATCTGCTATCTTAATACTTATCCTATAAATATATGTACATTGGCTTCTATCCCTTTCATTATACATTAATATATTTACACATATTCCTATTGTTTTTTTTTAAATGTAGTCTGAGGGACAGTGAACTGGCCCCCTGTTTAAAAAGTGTGAGGACCCCTGGGCTATCTAATTCGTTGAAAACCCCTTTCTTTCTTCGTTGAATTGCCATGGCTCCCTGTTTAGTCAGTTGATCAGAGATGGGAGGGTTTGTTTATGGGCTCTCACTCCTTTCCTTGATCTCTGTGTCCGTCTAGCCACACCACACTAGTTACGGCTATAGCTTCGCAGTAAGTTTTGACATCCAACTGTGTTTTCTTTTTCAAGTTTGATTGGCTCTTTTGGATTCCGTACATTTCCATGTGAAATTTTGTCCATTTCTAAAATTGTTACTGGGGTTTATTCCCACCAAAGCGTGATTAAGCGTGTCCTTGAAAATCAGTGGATGGCTGCAGACAGGTTCTCTCAGTGATAGGAGATTAAATGAAAAGCATTAACTAAGGCTACATTTCATACAGGCATGGGTTTAAGGAAAACCTTTTTGAACACAATTTGAACAATGTACTCATTGTTATTGAATTGGAGAAATTGTTGAATTTCTCAACAATTGATGTATACTCTGCTATGTAGATTTATTTTTAACTTTTTTTAGCATTTAATTTTTTGTTGTTGCTGTCAACAACCACCATCCATGTCCAACTTTTAGATGTATATGAGGTGACTGAAAATGCCCGGGCTTGTATCAGGCAAACCCGAGTCCTCGCAGTAACCACCTTGTTTTCAGCACTTTCATGGCATCTGTGCAGCAGATTTACCCAATACGATGCACTCTTCTGTCTCTTTTTATGTAGCTTCTTAACAGCAGCAAAAATAAAATAGAAATTAAAATTATTTTCAAGTCCGGAGGAAAATGTTATTGCCAGTCCAAGGTGTTCAGGATTTTTTATTTCACGCATTTAAGTTTTATATTTTATAAGTGATCTATTGTTGATTTGGTTGCCATATGTTGAATCAGCATTGTTTTCCTTAGATAAACCCAATTGGTCATGATGGAAAATTATTTTTATATATCACTGAATCAACTTGTATTGGTTTTGTATTTAGATAGATAGATAGATAGATATAATATGAAATATTGGGCTGTACTTTTGTTCCAATATCTTTTTCTGATTTTATAGTTATTATAATACTAACTTTATAGAGTGAGTTGAGAAGTGTTACTTTATAAAACATGGATCTGAATGATTGTTTTTAATTCTTTATTAAATGTTTGGTAGAGTTTAGCTGTCAAGCTCCCATTTTGGCCCGAGCTTTTCTTCTTGTGTGATATTTTTTTTGGAGGGGTGGGGGATAGGGGTTAAATTAATTAATTCTCTAGTTTTTTCTGATCTTTTTATTTCTTCTTGAATCAGTGCAGTAGCTATGTCTACCTAGGAACATTTCTTCCACCACTTGTCTTTTAGTTTGTTGTATTGTGGTGGATTCTGTGATATCGGAAGCTATGCTCTGTTATTTCAGATACTAGCAGGGTCACCCCAAGTGTACAGGCTTCAGAAGAGCTTCCCGACTAAGAACAGACTGAGAAAAAGGAACAGGTGCTCCACACCAGAGGAATTCGCTACTGAAAACATGAAGGACAACATCAGAATTGTTAGAGACAGTGCAGAAGACAAACTCTGGTCACAAGGCCCTCAAAAGTGTGACTGAGGAAGAACTGCCTTCTCAAAGTAGAGTCAGCTGTAAAGACGTGGACGCAGAATGTACTGGAAAACGGATTTTTGCAGATGCATTAGGTTAAAATTTAGCATCATCATTTGATCTCCTTATGATCCATTTTTAATTTAGTTTGCTTTTTAATGTTTTCTGCTTTCTTTTCGGTTGAGGTTTTTATCTGTTACTCTGTTTTTTTTGTTCTGTTTTCTTCCTTTTTCCTTTATAAATGTTTTTCTGTATATGAGATCCACAATAGGTAAATCTATAGAGACACTAATTGGATTAATGTATCAATGG
This sequence comes from Echinops telfairi, assembly GCF_000313985.2. NCBI lineage: Eukaryota > Metazoa > Chordata > Mammalia > Afrosoricida > Tenrecidae > Echinops > Echinops telfairi. Next base: position 322,947 of record NW_022103912.1, read on the forward strand.
GGGTGTTCACAAGGCAATTTGGGGGAAAACAGGAAGCTAATAACAATGAGTACAGGATTGAAGAAAATGTTTTACAATTGACTGTGATAATTATTGTGCAACTTTTCTTGATATGATTGAGCTATTTTATATGTGAATTATATGCCAATAAAAGTATTGGAAAAAATAATGAAAATTTCCCACAAACATGAAATCGGTATTCAAGGCATTAGTTAGCTGAACTGGAATGGTCTAAGAAGTCCGAGCTGCACTGAAAGCACTAGCCAAAAACAAAGCTCCTTTGACCATTTTGAATCAGACAATCAATCACATGGTGTGCTGTGATGGTGGTGAGAAATTGTAGAGGTATGGCACTGCATTTGTCACCAAAAAGAACATTTGATCATCTTGAAGTACAATAATGTCTGTGGCAGCGTAACACCTTTATGCATATAGGGAAATCCAGTTAATACAACTATCTTTTCAAATGCATGCACCAATCACTAAACCTAGTGATATAGAAATTGAAGAATTATGTAACTGTTCAATCTGAAATTGATCAAACATACAATCAAGATACATTGATAATTATTGGCAATTGGCATGTCAATATTGGAAACAGAGGAAGGAACAGTATTTGGGAAATATGGTCCTGGTGATAGAAATGAGGCTGGAGATCCCGGATAAAACGTCTCAGTACCAATGACGACTTGACACAAGCACCATATATCAACCACACAAAGCCCAGCTTTACACTGGTGAGCCAGAGCTGCTTCGATCAGACACCAGGGATGAGTATTTTGGAAAGTGGATTATTATTATTATTTTCCTTTAAAAATTTTAATAAATCATTTTATTGGGGGCTCTTACAGCACATCCCATACATCAGTTGTATCAAGCACACTTGTACAGATGTTGCCACCATCATTTCCAAAACAGTTTCTTTCTACTTTAGCCCTTGGTATCAGCTCCTATTTTTCCCACCTCCATCCCCCACTCTCTCATCTTTGTGAACCCTTGATAATTTATAAATTATTTTTATTTTCATATCTTACACCATCTGTATTAGTATAGGTACTTTAGAGAAATCCACAGCGACTCATGTATAAGAGTTTTAGGTAAAGAAAGTGTGCATCACGAAAACATCCCAACCCAATGCTGCCCAAGCCCACAAGTCCAACATTAACCCATTAACCCAACACCAGTCCACAAAGTTCTCCACCTCACAAAACAGAGGCAATGATGCTGACTGCAGGAGGAAAGCTGAGTCGGTGAACGAATAAGCATCTCAGCACTAGCAGGGGTCTCCACACAGCTGCTCCAGCACCCAGGGCTGCATCGGGATAGGTCCATGTGGCTTCTCCTTGGGGATGTCTTGTAGGAAGTCAATCTTGCAAGCTGAAGCAGGGAACTGCTAAGGCAGCTGCACCCTGGTGCGACCATCACAAAGCAAGAGACCCGAGAACTAGAAAGGAGAGGCTCACCACCCATTTATCCCTCTGCCTTTCAATTAGCCCCACATGTGATTATCGGCCAGGCTGGCACAATTAACTAACTCAATATCTGCTGTCTCCTTTCACCCACGTTTCTGTTGATTGTACCCCCTCCCCTGCTTAGACCAGGCAGGTGGTGCACGTCGATAAGACAGATAAAAGCTCTTGACACATGGAATCCAGGACAGATAAACCCCTCAGGAACAGTAGTGGGAGTAGCAGGGAGATGATCAATTGGAAAGTGGATTATTGCAGATGCTGTTAGATTACATATTAATACCTTATCATTTGATCTTCCTTTTGATCCATTTAAAATTTGTTCTCATTCTGAATACCAAAATACTTTCTAGTTTATCTCGATTGAGATTTTTCTGTTTTACTTTGTTTTTTATTATCATTTTTTGTATGCTTTTCTGTATATGAAATCCAAGATAGGTAAATATGTAGAGACGGTAACTGGATCAATGGTTTCTTGGGGATGTGGCAGAGAGATTGTGGGGAAATGGGCACAGTTTCATTGGCACGTCATCTACACATCATACAATTCAGTAGGTCGATCATATCAAGAATAGTTGTACAAAGATTACCTCAGTCAAATTGAGAATGTTTTCTTCTTCCTTGTACTCATCCTTATTGGCTTAATTATTATTTTTAATTGTGGCAAAAATATACACAACAAAACATTCTACAGTTCAACAACTTCTACAGGTAAAACTAAGTGCATTGATTGTACACTTCTTGCGCAATAATTATTAAAATCCTTTTCTAAATTATTCTACCAGTATTAACATAAATTTAATTCTCTCTAAGTGAAAAATTCTTCCTCCTTCACTCATGGTAACCATTAATCAACTGTGGTTTCTTTGTTTTTGTTTTTTTCCTGTTGTAGTTTCCTTGATATAAAATTCGCATATCATATACTTCCATACTTAAGTTGCTTTGAAAAGAGTTTTATAGACATCACCATAATCTGTTCTAGTACCTCCTTCCCACTCCCACACTAATTGTTTGCTCCCCACATCTCCTCACCCTCAGCACCCACTGCCCCTGATAAACCTTGCATTTTTATTGTCTCTACGCATCTACTCTTTCTGTGCTTCATAAACTGGGAGATCTAACAGAAACAATAAAAAAGAAAGAAGGAAGGAATAATAACAATATAAAGATAAAAATAACAATAGAGCATAGAAAATAAAAGAGGCAGAAAAGAAATTTCTGTTGTGGAACAAGTGAAAAATATTTGAGCCTAGAGCAAACTCAAGTTGGATCAAGAACAATGTCAGCTCACCAGCTATCGTTTTATACCATGGTTTGATCCATCATAATCAAGCTTTTAATAATTTCTGTCTGATAGAAAGGTGTTTCAATCCTGCAGCTGTGGCCAGATGAGATCTGCCAGAGGCTTAATCTGACTGGATACTCTGCAGATAGATTTTGGGCTCCCACTGTCCTCCATAGCTTTCTACACATTGGGTGTTCACAATTTAGGCCCTGATACTTTCAGCCTATTTGGATTTTGTTAGTGTCATCTTTGGATCACACAGGCTGGTGTGCTTCTTTGATGTGTACTTGGTGAGGTCTCACTTAGATGGCTGCTTGTTTGATACAAACCTTTAAGACCTGTGGTAGTAACATCATCTGGTGTCAGTTTGGAATTTAAAAGGATTAAGAGTGAAGGGGTGGAGTCTAGTCTTTCAATCAGGTCATAGCCAATGAGGCCTCTCTGTGGGCATGACTTTCTCCTGAGAATTCTGGGAAATCTGGCTTTTCCTCCTTGGAGGCAGGAGGCTCTCTCTCTCCACTCTTGGAGGCTCTCTACTGACAAGGCTGACTTGCTGTGAGATAACCCTGAGGAGAAACCACATGGACCTACGCTGATGCAGCCCTAGAAGCTTGGGAAGCTACGTGGAGACCCCTGCCAGCACTGAGATGCTTACAACGCCACTCGATCCAAAGACTCTCTTCCCACTGGCCTGTGATTGTCCTGCATTCGGTGTCATTGCATGTGTTTCACGAGTCTGAAGAGGACTTTATAGATTGGTATTGTGCATTTGGGCTAATATCAGACTTAGGGCTTGCACTCGACTGGGTTGGGTTGCTTTCTTTTTTTTTTTTTAATCATTTTATTAGGAGCTCATACAACTCTTATCACAATCCATACACACATCAATTGCGTAAAGCGCATTTGTACATTCATTGCCCTCATCATTCTCAAAACATTTCCTCTCCACTTAAGCCCCCAGCATTAGGTCCTCATTTTTCCCCTCCCTCCCCACTCCCCGCTCCCTCATGAGCTCTTGATAGTTTATACATTGTTATTTTGTCATCTCTTGCCCTGTCCAACGTCTCCCTTCACCCACTTATCGGTTGTCCGTCCCCCAGGGAGGAGGTCACATATAGTTCCTTGTAATTGGTTCCCAAGGGATGCTTTCTTAATGTACAGTTACCCTTTATAGAAAACTCTTTCTTATATACATATGAGTGTCTATGAATTTGTTTCTTTAGTCTACCCAGACTAACATAAGCCCCTAGATACTATTCCAATTGACAGCCAGGCAACATCTGCTTTCTTTACTACACTTCGCTGTAGCACCCATATCTTCAGTGATCTCTTCATGAAGGTGAGTGTTGAGCAGGGCCGTGTTGTTTAAAGAAGTAACCATCCTTGGATTGGGCCTAGAATTAAGTTGGAGCCCAGAATCTGTCTGCTTGTCCACGTGTTAAGAGACTGGTTTACTTTGGCGGTTCCATTATGACAAACTCCAACAATAACAAAAGAAAAACATAAAAAACAAACAAGAAAAACAACAACAAAAGACACACCCAAACAAAGAAAAAGAATAACATTGTCAGTTGTCCCCCTGGGGTATAATTCTTCAATGACAGCATTTAAGGTACTATTGATGTGAGTATAGTCCAGTTTTGAGCTGCAATCCATGAGTTTTGCTTTGTACAGATTGATTTCTTAATTGATGGAGCTCTTTTTACCTTGAACATGGAGGCTAGTGCTGTGCTAAATGTATGCAAGGGAACAATGAGATACTAACCATACGGTGTTAGTCAGTGGTCTCATCCAGGGATCAGTGACTATGATTTCTACAGTCTTGGGGTGACTATCCTTCGCTGCCTCTCTCTCCAGGGAATTTCAGTCCTAAGTCCAAGGGATACAGGTAGTTTTGAGGTAGCACCCAGCTTGTTACATTGGGCTTCCAAATTGAGTGCTTCTGGTGTAGCTGTTGGGGGATGCCGTGTTTCCTACAAGGCCACTGTCTTACGGTCGCCATAGTGCTTAGTCCATGGCCTGGTTCACTGAGGGTTGGGTAGACACTTACTCAAAGCGTTTACCCAGGAACATAGAACTGAGTTTATTCTCATCTAAGGTTCTCTACGGTTACTGTTAAGCATCCCTCACCATTTGGAGGTTGCTCCTCCCCATTTGCAGAAATGTGTCTCCTCTGAAATGTAGATGCCCCCTGCCTCCCCTCCTTACTTGATTTTCTGGTAAGGTTTCCTCATCCCGAGTGAGGGCCTGTTGATTTGTCACAGCCTTGTCTTAATGCTGCTCTTTCCCTTTCCTGAAGGAGCGACCCCAGCCAACGGGAGGTCCCCTCTTCCAAAGTGGTTCTTAAGAAGTTCATATAAAGGGAGGGCTGGGGGAGGATCTATGGTTCATGGCCTGTAGGCATGAGGACTCAATTCTTGTTTCTCCATATAGGAGTGGACTCAGAGAACATTCGTCTTTTTGTGGTTGACTCGGTTTGCTCAGCATCCATGACACACAGAGTGCTTTCCTTGCTTTTTGCGGGCTGCATATTCCGTTGTGTGTTTGTGCCATCGTTTCTTTATCCGTTTTTCTACTTTTGGGTACTTGGGCTGCTGCCAGTTTCTTGCTATTGTGAACTGTGCTGGATTGTCTGGGATTTCAATTCCCAGTTCTTGAAATATCGACATATCACTTTCCATAGTGCTTATATGTATTTACAAGTCCTCCAACAGCGTATACCAATTCCATTCTTTCCACAACCTCGCCATCATTTTGTTGTTTACTGATTTTGAATAGGACTAGCATTGTGGGTATAATGTGGTATCTCATTGTGGTGTTAATTTGCATGTCCCAATATCTAGTGATCACGAGTGTTTTTCATGTGTTCTTTAGCCATTTGTACATCATTTTTGTTGAACTGTCTGTTCATGTATTTTTCCCACTTTATAATTGGGTTGATTGGTAGTTTCTTATTGAACTGTCATACAGTTTTGGATATTCTGGAAATTAGACCCTTGTCTGATGCGTCATTGTTAAAAAAAATTTTTCCCAATCTGTGGCTCTTGTTTTACTTTCCTGAGAGTCTTTTTATATGCCCAAATGATGTAATTTCAGCATGTCCCACTCATCTATCTGGACCGCTGCTGTGTGTGCCTCCCTATTATATTTGGTAGACGATATATGCCCTGTAAGAGGGCTCTTAAGATTGTAAGTTTTCTCACTGATGTTCCTGATAGCTCTGGGTTTTACACCTTGGTCCTTAATTCATCTTGAGTTCACTTTTGTGCACGAGGGGAGGGTAGATATGATTCTTGTTTATTTCTTTTACATATGGATATCCAAGTTTGTTCAAAATCATGTGTTGAAGAGGCTGTCTTTGCCCCATTGGCTATTTTTAGGTCCTTTGTCGAAGATTAGTTGCCTGTAGGCTAATGCATTTATTTGGGTTTTCTGTTGTTATCCATTAGTCTCTGTCTCTGTTGCGGTACCAGTACCAGGCTCTTTTGACTACTGTGACCATAGTAGAATTTTCGGTTGGGTAGTGCTAGGCCTTCTACTTGGTTCTTTTTTTTTTTTTAAGACATTCTTTGTTTATCCTGAGTCATGCCTACCCATATGAAAGGTAATTAGTTTTTCTGTTTCTTTCTTTCTTTTTTAAAAATTGTTTGAATAGGGGCTCATACAATTCTTATCACCATCCATACATTCACTATGGTAAGAGTTTTTTGTTTTGATGATGCCTGGTACCTGATCCCTTGGACACCTCGTGATCGCACAGGTAGGGTTGGGATTTTGATTGGGATTGCATTGCATCTATAGATTGCTTTCAGTAGTATTGACATTTCCACAATATTAAGTCTACCTGTCAATGAGCAAAGACCACTTATATAGGTCTCTGTGTTAGTCTGGGTAGACTAGAGAAGCTAAATTCATAGATACTCATGTGTGTAGTAGGGAATTTTATATCAAAGAGTAATTGTATATCAAGAAAACATACCAGCCCAGTCCAGATCAAGTCTTTAAGTCTGATATTAGCCCATATGTCCAATACCAATCAACAAATTCCTCTTCAGACTCATGAAACACATGCAATGATGCCGAATGCAGGAAGATCACAGGCCAGTGGGTATAAATAAAGCAGTGGTTTGCAACCTTCCTAATGCTGTGACCCTTTAATACAGTTCCTCATGTTGTGGTGACCCCCAACCATAAAATTGTTTTTGTTGCTACTTCATAACTGTAATTTTGTTACTGTTATAAATCGGGCTACCCCTATGAAAGGGTCGTTCAACCCCCAAAGGGTCATGACCCACAGGTTGAGAACCACTGGTATAAAGTCTTGTGATCCAGTGGCAGTGGAAGCATCTCAGCGCTGGTGGGGGTCTCCACATGGCTCCTTCAGGGCTAGGACTCTAGCGTAGCTCCATGTGTCTTCTCAGCAGGGATGTCTCACAGGGAATGTGTGTATCCCACCTTCAGCTAGCAATTTATCTCCTTAGCGCCTCCAAATGAGGTCATCAAGCTGCAATCTGATTGACAGGCTAAACCCCACCCCTTTACTCATAATAGTCTCAAATTGACAACAGATTATGTAACTACCACAGTCTCTTGGTTTCTTGTAACATTCTGTAGTTTTCTCTATATGGTCATTTGTTTCTTTAGTTAGGTTTATTCCCAAGTATTTTAATATTTTCTGTGGTCATTGTAAATTGAATTGTTTTCTTAGTGCCTTTTTCCGTAGCTCTCTTCACGGGTGTACAGAAATTCTATTTGATTTCTGATTGTTAATTTTATATCCTGCTACCTTGCTGAATCCCTCAATTGTTTCCGTAGGCTTTTAGTGGAGACTTTTGGGATTTCTCAATATAGAATCATATCATCTGCAAATAGCAAGATTTTTTACTTCTTTGCCTATTTGTATTCCTTTGATTTCTTTTTGTTGTCTGGTGGCTCTAGCTAAAACTTCCAGCACAGTGTTGAATAAGAGTGGTGACGGGAGTATCCTGGTCTGGTCTCTTTTTTCCATGTAAATGTTTCTAGTTTTCCCCATTGAGGGTGATGTTGGTTTTTGATGAGGGTGATGTATATGGCTTTTATTATGTTGAGGAATTCCTCTTCTATTATTTCCCTTTTGTTGAGTGTTTTGATTCAAAAATGGGTGTTGGATATTGCCCGATACCTTTTCTGCACTTTTGATATGATCTTGTTTTTGTGGTGGATTACAATGATTATATTTTGAATTTTGAAGCATTCCTGCACTGTACTGAATCCCACTTGGTCATGGTGAATTATTATTTTTTTTATATGATGTTGAATTGTATTGGCCAGAATTTTTTGATTATTTTAACATCTGTATTCATAAGGGATATTGGTCTATAATTTTTTATATTGTGGGGGGCCTCTAGTCTTCTAGAGTTTGGGCGTTTGATTAATTTTTTATGTTCTGAAATAGTTTGTGTAGTATTGGTGTCAGCACTTTTCTTAATACTTGGTAAAATTCTATGAAACCATCTGATCTGGAGTCTTCTTGATGGGTAGTTTCTTAATGACCTCTCTATTTCTTCTTTTGTTATGAGTGTAGAGTTTTTCAATACCTGAATTCATTTGAGTGGATGTGTAGGCGTCTGTCCATGTCTTCTAGAGTGCCAGATTTGTTTGAATACAATTTCTTTGTAGTGTTGTGTTATTATTATTTAAAATTTCACTTGGATCTATTGTAAGATTACCCTTTTCATCGCTTATTTTGGCTATTTGCATTTTCTCTCTTTTCCCCCTTTGTTAAGTTTGCCAGTAGTCTATTTTCATAGAATCAGCTTCTTATCTTACTGATTTTCCCTTTTTATTTCTGCTTGGATCCTTCTGGTTCCTTTCCTTCTTTTATCGGCGTGTTTATGTTTTTTTCCTTCTTCTAGCTCTTATTGGTTCTGTGTTAGGGTATTGATTTTAGATTTCTTCTCTTTTTTTTTAATCCATGTGTTGACTGGTGTAAATTGATTTCTTATTACTGCTTTTGTTGTGTCCCAAAGGCTATCCTGAGTTAGCATTCTCATTTGTCTCAAGGAATTTTTTCAAAATTTCCTTCCCATTTATTTTTTAAATAATATGTTGTTCAGTCGCCATGTGTTTTTCTTTGTTTCTGTTCATTTTATTGTTGATTTCTAATTTTATAATTGTGTGGCCTGAGAAGACAGGCAATGGGATCACTGTTTGTTTTTAATTTGGTGAGGCATGCTTCGTGGCCTCCTATGTGTTTCGTGTTTTTTTTGAGAATGGTCATGTGTGTTGGAGAAAAATGTAAACTGTTAGATGGAGCATTCTGTATGTCTATGAGGTTGATTTGGTTGATAATTGTTGTTGACATCTTTTGTGCTATATTGCCTGAGTTCTGTCTTTCATTGAGAGTGATGGATTGAGGTCTCCTATTATTGGAGTCTAGACTTCTGTATCCTTTTTCAATGCTGTGAGGATCTGATTGATGTATTTCGAGGGTCTTTCATTGGGTGTATCTATGTTTATTATAGTTATCCTTCTTGGGCTATTGTTCCTTGGGAATTATGTGGTGTCGGGTCTTGTCTCTTACTAGTTGTCTTGATGGTGAGACTCTCACTGTCTGGAAGTGTATGATATCCCTCTCCATGGCCCCTCTCTGCAGGTCTGTCAACTTCTGAATCCCCAAGGCCTCCCGAGCAGCCTCAAATGTTTTTCTCCTCTTTTATCCATTTCTGCTATGTTCTTATTTTTGTCTGTTTTTCTGCCCTCCATTTTCTTTGCAACCTTTCTTCTATTTTGAGATATTATGTTTTAAAACAGGTCTTTACACATATAAAGCTTCATCTAAGGAATAATTTTGTTGAGACCCAGTTTTTGTATATTGTGTGTTCATTTTCATCCATATGAAATTACTTTACATTTTTATTTTCTTGCCTTGCTGTTTATTTAAGAGTGTTTTGTTCAGTTTCAACATTAATGTAACTGCCTATTGCTTTTCATTATTGATTTACAATTTTATTCCATTATGATCAGAGAACATAAGAAGTATTATTTCAGCCCATTGACATTTTTATTATCTTTCTAGTTCTAGCCATTGTTGAAAGTGAGTGTAGTGAAACCTTTCTAGCTCATAATATAAGTTATCAGTTTATCTCTCACTTTTTGCTTTATGTATTTTAGGACGTGTGTGTATGTTAGTTAGCTTATTGTGCCAACCTGGCCGATAAACACGTGTGGGATTAATTGAATGGCGGAGGGATAAATAGCTTGGTGAGCCTCGCCTTTCGAGTTCTCGGGTCTCTTGCTTTGTGATGGTCGCACCAGGGTGCAGCTGCCTTAGCAGTTCCCTGCTTCAGCTTGCAAGGCTCACTTCCTGTAAGACATCCCCAAGGAGAAGCCACGTGGACCTATCCCAGTGCAGCCCTCGGTGCTGGAGCAGCCATGTGGAGACCCCTGCCAGCGCTGAGATGCTTACACGTTCACTGACTTGGCTTTCCTCCTGCAATCGGCATCATTGCGTCTGTTTTGTGAGATGGAGGAGGACTTTGTGGATTGGTGTTGGACACATGGGTTAATGGGTTAATGCTGGACTTGTGGGCTTGGGCAGCACTGGGTTGGGATGTTTTATTGATGTGCACTTAACCTTTATATAAAACTCTCTCTTATACATGAATTTCTGTGGATTTGTTTCTCTAAAACACCTAGAGTAACACAATTTATGTCTTGATGCATTGACTAAAAATAATATTTGTATTAAATTTTGTTTGTCCGATATTACTATAACCATTCTAACTCTTTTTACTTGATAGATTTTTTAAAAATTTTAGAATAATAGTTGGATTATTTGGTTTAATACATTTTGCCAATTTCTGCATGTTAATTCCCACTCCCATCAAGTTGACCCTATCTCATATTATCATATATGACTGATTATCATATATGACTGAGTAGAGCTGCTCCTTTGGGATTCTGAGACTAAATCTTTATAGGAGTAAAGATTTCATGTTTTCTGTGAGCATACTGTGGGTTTGAAATTGCTGGCCTTGAGGTTGCCAGCTCAGGGTGTCTTTGTCAGCAGAGCTTCTTCTGCCTTTTTATTCGAGTGTCTGATTTATTATATGCCTTGCATTACTAATTATGTGGTTTTTTATTCAGTTTTTAAAATATTTGTCTTCTGTATAATGACTGAAATTTCTTTTGTTTCACCACTAATTTGCTTAAACATATTTCTGTTGTACCATTTTAATGATTTTTTAGTTATTTTCTCTATATAATGCCTTTGAAAGAATTTGTTCTCTGTGAAAGTTTACTATGCTTTTTCTAATAACAAAATTGCAGGTTGGAGTCAATATGATAGGAAAACTTTGCTCTTATATAGCTCTATTCTCTTAACACTCTATCTTTTTCCTAATACTGCCATTCCAACATCCTAAATGTATTTGTACACATGTATTTGTAAACCCACGGAGGCAATATTATTTAGAGGCTGTGTCTGACCTTCTGCCTACACAAAGGAATAGGAGAATACTGTACAACTCCACTCCAAGGCCGGTTGCCACAAGGCTGAGTTCATACATGCCTTTCCTTACCCTTTATCCTTCCCTACCCTATTTTGACACTATCCATCCCTCTCAAACACTCTGCCTCGCTAATGGGTTCAGTCATTTGTTGCTGTGGCCACATAGAACTCACAGACAATATGTATGATTAGGGGGTTTGTCAGGGACTTAGCAGATTGCAGCATGTTATAGCCTATCTCGAGTTCTTTTGTCTGCAGCATCTCTTCTCGGCCGTCTTCCAGCCTGTCTAGCATATGTGGCAGTTCCTTATATCTCCGTGTAGGTGATAAAGTTGATTACGAACTCTTATGTATTTGGGGAGGGAGGTGCTTGTTCTGAAATTACTGGTATTAGCTTATAGGAGATTACGTAAAGTTTCTATAATAAATTTTATAAGAAAAAACCTACATTTTAAAATAAAACATATATTTAAAAATTTTATTTTTTGGTGAATCTCTACATAGCAAGTCAAGTTCGTATTTTGTAATTTCCTTGTAAGTTGTACATGGGTTACATTCTCCTACAATTGGATTATATTCTGGTTGTTCTATTTCCTGTATTCTAGTTTCCCTGCTGTCTTCTTACCATTTTTTGTTTTCTGTGTGTGTGAAATCGGTGTGTGTTTACAGAATGGATCACTTTTCGATCCAACCACTTATCGAGCCTCCCAGTGACTTTCCCTCTTCCCATTCCATCCTCACCTACCCCAGCCTCCGTCTCTGTGATCTCTAGCCTTAGTACTCCCCTTCCTCTCCTCCCTCTTGAAATCGTCAGTTTATTTGTTGCTTGTTTGCTTGTTTGGAAGCCTTCTTGATTTTTTAAGACAGTGGTCTCGAACAATATTTGTCCTTTTCTGATTGATTAATTTCACTTGACATAATGCCAAGAGGCGTGTTGCAGATTCATCATTATTTAATGCAGCGGTTCTCAACCTTCCTAAGGCTGCAACCCTCTAATATACTTACTGATGTGTGGTGACCCCCAACCATAACATTATCTTCGTTGCTACAGCATAACTGCAATTTTGCTCCTGTTATGAATCGTAATGTAAATAGCTGATATGCAGGATGCATTTTCCTTGTTACAAATTGAACAAAATTAGTGCAGAGTGATTACACGAAAACAGTATATAATTATATATTGCGGAATATTTATTTCTAATGACAAATAAATGAAATTTTGTCTGGAAGCCTGGTGTAGCATGGGTAACAGTCTTCATGCCGTGTATTCGGATATGGGCGTATCTGCACGTGGGCAGACCCACCTGGAGACAGGTAGAGAAGTGGTGTGTCGATTCCTAAGACCATCAGAAATAGGTATTTTCCAAAGGTCTTAGGTGACCCTTGGGAAAGGGTCATTCAACCTCCTAAGGGGTCGTGACCCACAGGTTGAGAACCGCTGATTTAATGTGAGCGGTTCCATTTTGTTTATGCACTGAAGTTTTATTTGTCCATTCTTTTACTGATAGTTATTTAAGTTATCTGTCTTCTTGCTGCTGTGGTAGTGCTAAGATGAACATGGGTGTGCATTTGTTTGCTCTTATTTCTGTAGGGTCGATACCAAGTAGTGAGATTGCTGGGTCATGTGGCATTTCTGTTCCCAGTTGTTGGAGGAAGCGCCAGACGACTTTACACACCCCACCACATGTGAGGGTTCCGAACACCACATTCTCTCCATCATTGGTTATTTCTGCCTGAAGGAGTTCAGAATTAAGGTGTGGGTGCCAATAGAGAAGCATTTTCCTGTGACTTTATTTAGTGTGTTGTTGGGGACAGCCACCAATGCAACAGTTTCTTCGTGTGTGTGCCCTTGAGTGGTAGCATTTCCTCTTGTGCTGTAGCCCCTTTCAGTATCCTGGATTGCTCCTCTTCTCGTTAACATAAATACACTGACACCTAAGGGTCCTATCTAATCAGTGCCGTTTCTGTTTTCAATTTGATCCTATGTGAAAAGAATACAGATAGCTTGGCAGATCTTTTTTTTTAAATCATTTTATTGGGGCTCTTACAGCTCTTATAACATTCCATACATCAGTTGTATCAAGCATATTCGTACATATGTTGCCATCACCATTTCCAAAACATTTTCCACTTGAGCCCTTGGTATAAACTCCTCTTTTTCCCCCGCCCTCCCTTGTGACTCCTTGATCAATTATATATTGCTATTATTTTGACTCTTACATGGTCCATTGTCTCCCTTCACCCACATTTCTGTTATTTGTCCCCTTTGGGGGTTTATGTAGCCAACCATGTGATAGGTTTCCCCTTTCTCCCCCTTCCCCTTCCCTGACCATCCCCCTATCCTCATGACATCATTGCTCCCACTACTGTTCCTGAGGGGTTTATCTGTCCTGAATTCCATGTGTTGAGAGCTCTTATCTGTACCGATGTGTGTTCTCCAATCTAGCCCGCTTTGTAAGGTGGAAGTGGGTCATGATGGAACTAGAGGAATGAATGATGTGTGTTTCTTTGCTGGTGTATTGCACCTTGGTTGAATCATCCCTTCCTATTACCCTTCTGTGTGTGTGAGGGAGATATCCAATTGTCTTCAGATGGGCTTTGGGTCTCCACTCCAAACCCCTTCATTTGCATTAGTATAGTTGTTTTGGATCTTTTGATACCTGATACCTGATCCCATCAATATCTCATGAGCACACAGGCTGGTGTGCTTCTTCCATGTGGGCTTATTTGCTTCACTGCTAGATGGCTGCTTGTTTAACTTTAAGCCTTTAAGACCCCCTTGGCAGATCTTTTTGACTAGTTAGTCTAAATTATTGTTTTGTTTTGAGAGGACTTCAGGGGATATTTTTGGTTTAAGATTTAATATTTTGTTCATGGAAATAGTTTCATAGGTTTATTCAGTCATCATGGCTCTAGGAAATCTATAGAATTTGAAAATCTGTCTGCCTTTCTTTCCCTCCTTTTGATCTAGATTCTAAAGTACTCTCTAGGTTGTGGTAACTAGTTGCATTGGGGCTGTTGCATGTGGGTAATATAATCACAGGAGAAGCCATTACCATCGACTGAACATCTGCAGAGTTTTCCACTTTTCGCGGTGATATTGGTGGACACCGTTCCTGAAACAGAAGGAATATATACCCCTTCAAAGTCATTTCAGGAACAACTGGATGAGAAATATACCTTGGGCTGAATTTGCAGACTTAGGGACATGACCAAGTCAGAGGGTGTGGTTGTGACCCAATAAAGTGCTGGGTTGGTCAGGCCCCCTGGCAACCTGCTTACTAATGGTATTGTTCGTGGGCTTGTCAGGCCACCAGAGATCTTTGTGACTTGTAAGAGGGCAGGCAGTGGAAATGCTTAAAAGGTTGATTCTAAGGTATCTTTCCAGATCTTTAGTCCCCACTAGGTCTGAAAGTAAGTGAACACTATACTCATAACTAGTCTTGAGATGGTAAACAGGTTTTTATTTCAATGTAAATTTTGATTAATTGTCAGTATTGCTGGGAACGTTTCTTTAGAAGTATTTTGAGATTATGTCTCTGCCTAGCTGTACAGAAGACTCTAAGAGATTATTCGTAAATACCGTGGATACTGTATTTAATTCGTAAATACTGCCACGTGCAAGAGGCAACACGTTAGACTAGTTTTTACTTTCATTTACCTTGGTTTGCTTATGTGTGATTTTGACTCTTCTCCTAGAATAAAACCTCAAGAGAACATAGACTCATTATGGGAACTCAAGACCTGGCTGCATGGATAAAAAGAATTAGAAGGCTAAAATATAGGAAGTATCTGAAGATTTCCAGTGTGAGGGCAGGGATGGTTTGAGGTTCCAGCTCTCTAATACACAGTCCTATTAACTACTGGGTGAGCACTTGGTGTGTATGGAACGCCGAGAGTGTGATTCGTACCCCTACACCCACAGAGCTTCTTTCTGTTCTGGCTGGGAAGGAAAGACAAACATGTTTGAAATGATTAGTGCTAGAATGATAGGGAAGTTTGGAAGAAAGTATTAAAATAAACTACTTTAGTTCTTAAAATAGTGGCACAGATTACAAGAGTACATCATTTTGGAATCTTTGTTTCTAATCTTATCCTGCTGTTTTTCTTGCGTAGTCTCTTTTTTTATTACCCCTCACTGTACCTTTTCTTTTATGTGTGGTATCACTAGCATGGAGTTTTTGACTGGTTAAGCAGTTTTACTTCAATTTAAATACCTATGTGAAAATGAGTCATTAATAGAAAATAAATGTCAACCCAATTTCCCCCCCAAGCAATAGATTGTTTCTGATTTGCAGTGTCTATTTTTAGAGAAATTATTTTTATCATTTCTGAATTAGCCATATATCACAGAAGTGCCTTGGCTTTATAAGAAATCCTGGTACAGTTAGAAAAATATTATGCTAAGAAATTGCCAGTCTGTGTTTAGAAGGAGTGGGAAAGATGGTTGTGCCTTTTATATCGGGCACTCACTTAAATGTCTAAGGACATGGACTCGGCATTTTAACGCTTAAGGAAGGCATCTTTTCCTGTAAATGTGATTTCCATATATGCAAAAAAGGAATGATGATAAGGCTGTTTTGAGGATTAGGAGGTCCCTAATAAGTGTCCAGTTATTCTGACTGTTGATGTTTTTGATGCATTTACTATTACTAACATAAATACTGTTGATATGGTATTTTTACTATTTATTTAATTTTTTTGATGGCATGACCTAAGTTCACATTAGTATTTTTAAAATAAAATTTTATTGTTTTCAGTGAAAGTTTACACGGCAAATTAGGTTCTCATTCAATGATTTCTTGTCATCTTGTTCAATGGCATTGATCACATTTTTTTTTCAATCTAAAGAAAGAAGAAAATGAAAAATAGAACACATTAAGAATGGATTAAATGGAAAAATAAATAAGATTTTCAATTTTCATGTAAATGTATCTTTATTAATTCCCTTTCTGATACACTACTGTCCAAGGGCAGGGCTTTCTACATTCCCAGTCAATGGCCTTAGGGAATTCAGCTGAGGCTCATTTCCCGAGGGGTCTCTGCACACAGATTTGGGGGTTTACTGTCAACCAGAGTCTTCTACAAACTAGGTGCACAGAATTTAAGCTCTTCCTCTGATCTTGGATTTTTTAATGTACAATCCTTGGCTCATACAGGCTAATTTGCTTGTTCCATGTGGGCTTAGCTAACACCTCACTTAGTATTTTAATATAATTACAAACAGCGATAGTTAAAAACTTTTATGTTTTCACTTTCATACAGGCTGAATGTAATTTTTACAAAATTTGATGAAGTCCAAAAATCCGGAAATATGATACAATCTGCAAGTGGTAAGTAGACAAAACAATCAATTATTTTTGCTTTTTCAACTTTATGTCAGTACTGCTTATGCTGTTTTTGAACAGCTGAATCTAATTTTATTAACACTTTCATCCACTCACTTTTCCAGAAACTTGGTCATCGATGACTTTCTTTCATAAGCCACATTGATCACCTGAAATACCGGTTTCTTGGGTATCATTATAATTCATACTAGGTTTACTTAAAAAAATGCACCCAGAGCTCAAACATAGCACCACCATTGCTACAGTGCTATTAATCTAGCAAACCATTGAGCCATATCCGTGAGCTCTTTTGATATCTTTGCTTCTACATTCTCCATCCACATACCTGAAGTCTGTGTTCATACAGTAACTAGAATAATCCTTTTGTAATATAAATTACATTAATGGCAGTGTCTTGGTTAAAATCAGCCAAGATTCCTGTCACACAGATGATAATGCAGTAGCTCACTGTGCCTTTCATGATTCCTGTTCTGATTTCTGCTTGTATTGTTCTGTTTTCAAGTTCCCTCTGCTTCTGTGTACAGTAGCTTCCTTCCTTCTTTGAATATTCTTAGACATCCCATACTTAACATTCTTTTGGCCTAAGACACTTTTTCTTTTCTTTTTTGGTAGAAATTATTTTACTGAGGCTTTTACAGCTCTTTTAACAATCCATACGTCAATTGTATCAAGTACATTTGTACATATGTTGCCATCATTGATTACAAAACATTTTCTTTCTACTTGAGCCCTTGGTATCAGCAACTCTTTTCCCACCCTCGTGAATCCTTGTATAAATTATTTTTATTTTCATATCTCACACTGTCCACTGTCTCCCTTCACCCACATTTCTGTTGTTCTCCCCCCTTGAGGGGGGGGTGTTGTAATGTGTCGATCATTACGGTTCCCCTTTTTCCCCCTCTCTCCACATCCTCCACATACCCTCATGGCAACACTACTCGCATTACTGTACCTAAGGGGTTTATCTGTTCTGGATTCTACATGTCTAGAGCTCTTATCTGTACTAGTGTACATGTTCTGGTCTAGCTTGATTTGTAAGGTGAAACTGGGATCATTGATAGGGTGGGGTGGGGGGAGAGGAAGCATTAAAGAACTAGAGGAATGTTGTATGTTTCCTTGGTGCTATAGTATACCCTGGCTGGCTTGTCCCTTTCTTGTGACCCTTCTGTGTGGGAATGTCCAATTGTCTACAGATGGGCTTTCGGTCTGCACTCTGATCCCCTTCATTTGCATAGATTGATTGTTTGAGTCTTCTGTTGCCTGATATCTGGTCCCGTCCATACCGGGTGATCACACCGGCTGGTGCGCTTCTTCTATATGGGCTTTGTTGCTTCCCTGCTAGATGACCACTTGTTTAACTTCAAGCCTTTTAGTCCCCGTACACTGTATCTTGTAATAGCTGGACATCATCAGCTTTCTTCACCACATTGCTTATGTAGCCATTTTGACTTCAGCGATCATGTCAGGAAGGTGAGCATCGCAGAATGCCGGGTTATTAGAACAAAGTGTTCTTGCGTTGTATGAGCCCCCAATAAAATGATTTTTTTAAAAAGTGTTCTTGCATTGAGGGAGGACTTGAGTAGAAGCCCAATGTCCATCTGCTACCTTAATACTTAACATATAAATATATATCGAAACCTTTATCCCTACTGTTATATGTTATTATATTTACATATATACATACCTATATTTATACCTCTATAAATGTTTCTTGCTTCCTAGTTCTTGACTGTATTTCTTTTTCTTTACTCCTATCCCACTATCATATTTGAACTTCATTCATCTCAGTAATTTGTCTCGGCTATATTGCACTTGATCAAACCCCGCCAGGTGTTCTATGCTCTCCTCGCCATCAATTTTAGATCTCTTGTTGTTCCCTTGTCCTTGGGTTTGTTGGCTCCCCCTCCCTTTCCCTCGCCTCCTCTTCTCCCATGTCTTCCTGGAACCATTGTCCTGTTGTTTTCTCCTCGAGATTGTAAACAATCTTGCCTATCTTATCTAGATGGACATGGGGGGTGGGGGGAAAGCCTATAAATAGTTCCAGGTCCCTTTGCTGACCTTTATGAATGTTTTCCAGTCAGGTCTGATGAGGTGCCAAGGCCTGCCCCCCAGCCCCCCGCCCCTAGTCAGAAGTCTATTTTGGGGGTTCCTAGGGGAATTCCCTTTGCTGCTCTGTCGCACTCCCTTCATGGTTCAACCTGGTGTGGGAGGGGTCTGACTGAGCATGATTCCTGCACTGTGTCTCCAGTGCTTCCCTCCATAGTGCTGTGGATTAGAGGCTGTCATGTCTTGTGGTTGGGCCGGCACTATGGTTGTCTCTGTGCATTGGCTGCTCAGAGCAGGAATGTCTTCCTTGAGGATAGGTGACCCAGCCTGCGCTTCTCTTTCTTTCTCTCTTAGTTTGCTCCCGTGTAGTCTTGTCCTTTTGTGTTTGACTTACTTTGCTTAGCATAATTTCCTCCAACTCTTCCCATGAGATGATGCGCTTGATGTGTTCATCACTGCTTTTTAGGGATGTAGTACTCCATTGCATGTATATACCAGAGTTTTTAAATCCATTCATTCGTTGATGGGAATTTAGGTTGTTTCCAACTCTTTGCTGTGGACATCTGTGCCGCAATGCACACTGGAGCACTGACGACTGGTTGTGGTCTGTTTCTTATTTCTTTGGGGCATATGCCCAGCAGGGGATTGCTGGCTAAGCCACTCTTTCAGGGGTATCACCATTTCCCTCTTCCTCAAGTCATGCATATCCTGGCTGAGAGATCTGTTCATTACAGACTCAGAACAGAAGAGCACATCCCATTCACTCTCTGTCCCCTTCCCCTGCTCTAACTTTTGCTTTGAGCATTATTACTGTACCTTGTTTGCTGATGGTTATAAGACCATTTTTCTTTCATCCTTAGTGCTTTGAAGAAGTAACTGGCATGTGATGTTAAAAAAACCCCAAAACAAAATTCACGGCCATTGGGTCGGTTCCGACTCATTGCAGTCTACAGGTCAGGATAGAACTACCCCTAGGTGTTTTGGAGACTAACTCTTCATGGGAGTAGAAAACAACCTCTTTCGCCCATAGTATATGATAACCATTCAATAAATATTGTTGGGTAAATAGACAAAGTCTGAGTAGGACTTGAATTACAACCTATTGTTTCCAGTATCTGAATTTCATTCACGAAGCTTTGTGATGGTATTTGAGGATCAATGGGTGAATCTTGTGATTCCAGAAATGTGAGGGGAGGGAGATCACAGTGAATTACTGTGTGCTGAGAAGCTAGCAAAAACTTGCCAACAAGAACTTGCCAACAACATGCATAGTGGTAAACTATAGAAGACTAAACAGCTTCTTTGCCAGTGAAAGGGTGAAGCTGTTTACGTGAATGTATTCTTAAATATGAGTACCAACCGCCCTAAGTTTCCTAGTCCTTGCTCTGTTGTTACAGCTAACAGACCGTGTGTTCATGTCTCAACCTTTTATTGCCAAACACACAATTACAAGAGTGTAGTTGTAATGAATTCACCTGCAGTCTTAGGGTGAGTTGGGAAAGGGCTGGTTGAATGAGGAAACAGCCATTCCTTACTAACAGTCTGTAGTTTTCATTCCCAATGTGGTTTCTTTTACTGAGCACTTCCATTTCTATCCTGTGTTCCTCCTCGGTCACCTCCCACTCACGCTCTGTCTGATGGACTTTGGTCACACGTACCTCATCCATTTGTATCAGCTGTAGATGTGAGATGGTATTCTTCCCTGTGTATCTTTTTAAAAGCACCTTCCTGAGAAGTTTTGCTCCTGTAGTTTTTTGTTTTCAATTTAATAATTATAAGAATAAATTTATTCTAAATTTACTATATTATCTCTTACGATAACTGCTTTTCTTTCAAAATACCATTTAATATAAATCCAAATCCCACATGATGAACATTATTGTGGTTACTTTGAACGTGGGATTTCAAGTACTACAGTATACGACTCATGCACCACCATCCGGTCCATGCCAGCTCATAGCAACCCTTTACTTTAGGTCAGGGCAGAACTGCCCCTTGAGTTTCTGAAAGAGTAACTTCACAGAAGTAGAAAGCTCCATCTTTCTCCTGAGGAGCAGCTGGTACTCTCCAACTGCAGACCTTTCCGATTGCAGCCCACTGCATAACCATTATGCCGCCTTGTTTCCTGATGTGTAGGGTCCCAAATTATTTATTTATTTAAAAAAATCATTTTATTGGGGGCTCATACAACTCATCACAATCCATACATACATCAATTGCGTCAAGCACATTTAAAAAAATTATTTTATTGGGGGCTTGTACAATTCTCATCACAATCCATACATACATCCTTTGTGTCAAGCACATATGTACATTCGCTGCCCTCATCATTCTCAAAACATTTGCCTTCTACTCTAGCCCCTAATATCAGCTGCCCATTTCCCCCCTCCTTCCACCTCCCCACTCCCTCATATACCCTCCATAATTCACAAATCATTATTGTATTGTCATAAGTTAAACACTGTGCGATGTCTCCCCCCACCCTCTTCTCTGCTGTCCATCCCCCAGGGAGGAGGCTGTACGTAGATTCTTGAAATCAGTTCACCCTTTCTACCCCACATTCCCTCCACCCTCCAGGTCTCGCCCCTCTCACCACTGGTCCTGAAGGAGTCATCGTCCTGGATTCCCTGTGTTTCCATTTGCTTTCTGTACCAATGTACATCTTCTGGTCTAGCCAGATTTGTAGGGTAGAATTTGGATCATGATAGTGGGGGCAGGAAGCATTCAAGAACTAGAGGAAAGTTATATGTTTCATCGTTGCTACCCTGCACCCTGATTGGTTCATCTCCTCCCCAAAACCCTTCAGTAAGGGGGTGTCCAGTTGCCTACCGATGGGCTTTGGGTCTCCACTCTGCACTCACCCACGTTTACAATGATAAGATTTTTTTGTTCTTTGATGCTTGATACCTGATCCCTTCGACAGCTCGTGGTCACACAAGCTGGTGTGCTCCTTGTCTGGGACACTCTGCAGAAAGTGGAGCTATTTGGGCAGCTTGTTTGTGATCTTCACCTCCAGGACATGGCGTACGCAGCAGGGACCTGATGCTCCGCTTCACTCTCTGGAGGCTTTCATGGGCCATTATTTTACTTTGTTTTTTGATCCTAGCCTTGATGCTTTCTCAGCACTTCTCAACTGTTTGAAGTCCCACAGAGAGACTCTTAGCTGAGAATTGTATTTCTGTCTGATGTTTCATTGCTAAAGATGTTTTCCCTGTCCATGGACTCTCTTGTTACTCTCTTGGTGAATTCTTTCGATGTACACAGGTGTTTTATCTTCAGTATATCCCACTTGTCAATTTGTGCCTCCTCTGTGTTTGTGCCCTTTCTCATTTCTGATAACTTGTGCAATCCCTGTGCCAAAGTTCTCAGGTTGGGGCCAATTCCAGCACCACTTGTTAAAGAGGGCATCTGCTTCCCATTGCATATTTTTTGGTCCCTTATCAAAGTTCAGTTCTCTGTATGCTGATGATTTTGTTTTTTCAGTTCTTTTCCATTCCTCTGAGTATTGATCGTTGTACCAATACCATGCGGTTTTGACCACTGTGGCTGTATAGTATGTGCTAAAGTCAGGTAAAGCAAGCCCTACTGCTGTGTCCTTCTTCTTGAGGAGTTCTCTGCTAATTCTGGGCTTCTTCCCTCTCCATGTGAAATTAATAATCAGCTTTTCCATTTCTTTGAAGAAAGATGAGGTTAATTTTATCGGAATTGCATTAAACTTATATAGTGCCTTGGGCAGAACTGACATCTTTACTATATTGTGTCTTCCAATCCACAAGCATGGGATATTCTTCCATTTGATGAGGTTACTCTTGGTTTCTTGTAATAGTGTTCTGTAGTTTCCCTCAAGTTGTTGAATTCATTGGAGCACATTCCTTCGTAGTATTGTGTAATTATACTTTTGATTTCATTAGGGTCTGTTGTAATGTCCCCTCTTTCATCCCTCATTCTTTTTAAAATTTTTTATCCCTCAATCTTGCTATTGAAATTTGTTCCCTCCTTTTTTCGGTTAGGTTTGCCTGAGGTCTGTTGATTCTGTTTATCCTTTCAAAGAACCAACTTTTAGCAGCATTAATTTTTTCAATATTTTTAAAATTTTCCCTCTCCTGAATCTAAGCTCTGATTTTAATAATTTCTTTTCTTTTGCTATCAGTAGGATTGTTCTGCTGACTCTGCTCTAGTTGTTGTAAATTTTGTGCCAGCTCATCAATCATGAGGCTTATGTATTGCCATGAAACTTCCTCTGATAACTGGCTTTGCTGTGTCCTATAATTTTTGGTATGTCGTGTTCTCATTCTCATTGGTTTCTAGAAATTTTCTAATTTCATCTACCATCTGTGCCAGTACGCACTCCTTTTGCAATAGTTATTCGTCCTACAATTGTTTGCTCTTGTTTTCTTCATCTTCATTTTTTTGATTTCCAGCCTTTGGGAACACCGGTCTTATCACTGTATCATATCAATGTGCTTAAATTTATGTAGATGCGCCTTATGCCCCAGCATGTGGTCTATCTTCGAATAGGTGCCATGCGGGCTTGAAAAGAATGGGACTTTATCGTAATTGGATGAAAAGCTCTCCAGGTATCTATCAGGCCAAATTGTGTAATTGTAGTGTTTAGATCTCTAGCCTCCTTGTTGAGTTTCTTTCCCTGTAGTCTATCTTTCTCAGGGAGAGGTGTATTAAAGTCACCCACTAATTGTTGAGGCTGTGATTTCTTTTTTCATCTTTTGGAGTGTTTGGTTGATGTATTCGGCAGGTCTCTTATTCATGAAATATATGCTTACAATGAGTAGTGGTTCTTTTTCTACCGTTCTCTTGAGCATCATATAGTGTCTCTCCTTATCTCTCTTTTTGGTTTGTACTTTGAGGTTAATTCTTTCGGAGATTAGGATTGCAACCCCTGCTTTTTTTGAACTGCTGTTTGCTTGGCATGCCTTTCTCCAGCATTTTGTTCTCAGCCTATTTTTGTTTGTTGTCTTGAGATGTGTCTCCTGCAGGCAGGAGATTGATGGTGTGTGTTTTCTAAGCCAGTCTGCTGGCCTCAGTTTTTTAATGCTGGAATTCAGTCCATTGATATTCAGTGTTATTATCTCCATCTACAGACTCTGTGATGTCATGTTATACCTTTTGGGTTGGGTGTTTTCCTACCTTCCTTTCATAGTAGTGTTTTGTGCACATGCACGTGTGTATGTGTGTTTTGTGTGTGTGTGTGGATCATTCTTGACTTCTTTCTACCCTTAAGCCAATGCTATCTTGGGGTCTGTTTTCTCCTTGTTGCCCTCTGGGTGAGGTTGTTCTATGTGGCGGTCTCTTATTTATGATAGATGCGTGTTGTTCTTCTGCCCATACTGGGTCAGAAGGATCTTTTGTAGGGCTGGGTTTCTTCTAACGTATTCTTTGAATTTTTCCTTGTCTTGAAAGACTCTTACTTCTCTATCTATCTTGATCGATAATTAGGCTGGATATAGTATTCTTGGGTTTACGTTATTTTCCATCAATTTTTGGAATATGTTACTACACTCTGCCCTCTTCCTCATAGTTTCTGCTGATAGATCTGAGCATATTCTTATTTGGGAACCTTTATTGTGATTGCTGCTCTCATGATTTTCTCCTTTTCCTCAAAGATGGATAGTTTAACTATTATGTGCCTTGGTGAGTTCTTGGGATTCAGTCTAGCTGGTGTTCTTTCAGCCTTCTGAATGGTCATTTGGTTTTCATTCATTAAGCTGGGGAAGTTTTCCTCCAAGAATTCTCTCACTATTGTTACAGATGACTTCCTTGTTGTGTATTCCTCCGGTAAGCCGATAATTCTAATGTTGTTCTGCTTCATAGCATCAGGCATAGCTCTTAGGTTTTCTTCAGCTTCTCTGATGATCTTATTAGAATTTTGTTTGCGTTTGTTTAAGTCTGTCTGGCTATCCTCCAAGTCACTGGTGCAGTTCTCTGCTTCCCCCTGTAGATTCTTGAGGTCCGTGAGTCTGCTACTGGTTTCTGTTATTTCTTCCCTAAGCTTTTGTAATTCCCTTTGATATATGGACTTTATCTCCTCTATCATTTCATCCATTATCTGTATTGTGCCCTTCATATCCTGTATGACTCCAAGCAGCATTCTCAAAATTTCTTTCTGTGGCAGATCAATTTATGCTTCTTCTATGCACGTAGTTAGCTTCAGGACATCTTCGCCCATTGGCTTTTGTTTTTACTGTTTTTTCGTTGAGGTCATTGGAGCTGATTGCTGTTTGCATTGCTTTGTTTTAGAGGAGCTAGGTGCCATTTTCCAGGGAGTCGAAGAGCACCGGCTCTCTCTAGTAGACTCATTGGAATGCTTCTTCAAACTGCCTTACAGCTGATTTCATTGTGGAATTAGTCTACCACATTATCTTCCTGTGGCTTCATTTTCAAGGGGAGTGCCCCAGAAGGCTGATTGTTTTCCTGCTTTGGTGTATAACATCACGAATGGTGGCAGAAATGCTCTGGTCAGGTAGATCACTGTGGAGGTTGGGAAGAGGTTCCTGCAGCAGCTTGGGATGTTGGCGAGTGTTGGCCGAGCTGCCTTAGGCTGTGTGAGGCACTAAGGTAGGAGGGAGGAAGTTCCTTCATTCCCGTGGCCCACAGAGGACAAATAAGAGCTCCCCCAGCCACTCAGTCAGGAATTCCGAGGGAAGAAGTTGGGTGGAATATCCCTTGGCGGAGGGCAGGCGGGCTTTCCCCAGCCTCAGGTTATGCTGCACAGGGTAGAGCTCACCTAGCTGGGTGGAGGGCAGATGTAAATGCCCTAGGATAAGGGGAGTGGCCTGGAGGTTGGCAGTGGCATGTGAAAGAATGGGGAAGAGACAAAGTGGGGGGGGAACCCTAATAAAACTAAGCCTGCTGAGACTGTGGGGGGATAGAGAGAAGAGAGAGAAGCAATAGTAACAATATAACTGAGCCCCGATTCCTGCCTGTGAGGTGCAAGGGTTTAATCCCTGCCCTGAGGTGGCGGCAAGATGGTGCTATGTTGAGATTAACCTCCTCCGCCTGCTCCAAATGGTCCCGTCTCTGGCCGAGACAGTGGCTTGGCTAAGGTTAAACCCTAGCGGGCATCCACTGTGGGAAACCAAAGTCCCCCAGCCCCTGAAAACCTTGTGGATCTGTGCCTGCTTATTTTTATGATTCTCCTGCCACCCAGCAGTGTGGGGTTTCCCTCTTGGTAACTCTCCGGGGCTCATTTCTGTGGAGTCCCTCTGGTATGCGTTACTCAGTCCCAACTTCTCAGAAGTCTGGAAGCTTGCATTTTCTTAATGCCTTTTTTGTGCTATATCTTCCTTACAGTTTCCTATGTAACATCTAGTACAGCAATGTATATCTTAATTGCACTACTACTACATTTTTATAATGTTGCTAAAGTGTTAAATGTAACAAGTACATTTTCTCTGTCCATCAGAACATCTGAGAAAAGATGAAAAATCTTTGATACTGAGACAACATGAAAAATTGAACACTAAGGGTTGTGTGATATCCTGGGAACTAGTTGTCATTTTTGCTTTAGACATTTTAAAAATAAATTAAATATAATGGAAATGTTTTCTATATACTTAATACTTATTATTACTTCCTTATGTAAAATAAATCCATATTTCCATCTACAGTCATTTTCCTTTGGCCAGATCTTTAGCATTTCTTCAAGTGCAGATCTATTGGTGATAAATTTTGCTTAGAATATAAAAATATGCTCAGATTCTTTTGAAATTAGTAAACTTATGAAATATTTTCAACCTCATAAAAAATGCAATATAAAAGATGTTTTTGCTTAGTAAATGGATTGAAGTATAAAATATAATTCTGGCTAAAGTGGTAAAATGGTCACTTCTTTGAGCTGCCAGAAGTACATATTTATATGACTTCTGAAGATGAATTTGGCCATTACACTCTAACAGAGTAATACTACTTTAGGGATTATTTGTCTTAGGACAAATATATACTAAAAGCATATTATTGAAATTGTTTGTTGCAGGAGTACTACAAGTGTGGAATTCTCCCAGTATAAAATACTGTATAAGTATTAAAATGGTATTTCTGGAAGATATTTCATCATACGGGAAGAATTGACATGTTAGTTGGAAAAACACTACTCTAATGTAACATATAATCTCACTTTAGCTATTAATGAAATACACATGAAAAACATTCAGCAATATGGCAAACTTCTTTTCTTTTTTTTAACATTTTATTAGGGGCTCATACAACTGTTATCGCAATCCATACACACATCAATTGTGTAAAGCGCATTTGTACATCATTCTCAAAACATTTTCTCTCCATTTAAACCCCCGACATTAGGTCCTCATTTTTCCCCTCCCTCCCCGCTCCCCCCTCCCTCATGAGCCCTTGATAGTTCATAAATTGGTATTTTGTCATATCTTGTGGCAAACTTATTTTCAAGGGTTGTTTTTATTTAAGGATTATTTTCTTGTTTATATTTTCCCCATTTTCTTAGAGTTGGGTAGGAGGATATATGAAATATATGAAAGAATATATGAAAGAAACGTCTTTGCTAATGTATTCTGGTATTTCCTTAATAGCTGCCTTATTTGTAAAGAGAGCAGGCAAACCAATGATCTATAAATTTAATTAATATTTTAAGTTCTCTTTTTTGGATACTTTATATGCTTTCTTCAGATAAGAATTTTGATGATGAAGATTCTGTGGATGGTAACAGGCCTTCTTCTGCCAGTTCTACATCTTCCAAGGCCCCTCCAAGTGCACGGAGAAACATTGCAATGGGAACCACTCGCCGGCTTGGTTCCTCGACCCTTGGGTCCAAGTCTTCAGGTAAGAGCTGGCTCTCAGTGGTGTTCTGGGGTTAGTGATGCCAGCTTTTAAAAATAGAGATACAAGACAAATCTAATAACAGTTAATTTACAACTTTAAGAAAATGTTTCCAAAAGTTAACAGAAATATTACATTATGTTTTAATATCATTTTCCATAAACTTTCAGAATTCTTAATGTTAAAAATCATCCTAGAACAAGTAATTCGGTCATCTTTTTAGGGAAAATGTGCAGTGAATCAAAGGAAAAGATGACACAGTTATGAGCTCAAGGAAATGGAAATATTTTTATGTTGTTGTTGTTAGGTGCCTTCAAGTGACCTGTGCACAACAGGACAAGGCACTGCCCTGTCCTGTGCCACCCTCCCAATTGTTCCTGTGCCTGAGCCCATTGTTGCAGCCACTGTGTCCGTCCGTCCGTCTCATGGGGGCCGTCCTCTTTCTCACTGCCCCTCCCCCTTATTCAGCACGATGTTCTTCTCCAGGGACTGTCTCTCCTGACAACATGTCCCAAGTATGTCAGACAGAGTCTCCCCAGGTTGGCCTCCAGGGAGCACTCTTGTCCCACTTCTTCCAGTACAGGTTGGTTTGTCCTTTTAGCAGTGCATGGTGGTATCAATATTCTCCAGCATCGCAATTTAAATGGATCGATTCTTCTTTGGCTTTCTTATTCTATGTCCAACTTTCACATGCATTGTAAATAACATTGTTTGGGTCAAGTGTACGTTAGTCCTCAAAGTACCATCCTTCTTTTTCAGTACTCCAAAGAAGTGTTCTAAAGCAGATTTACCTAATTCAGTGGGTCTCACCCTCAGCCTTCCTAATGCCACGGCCTTTAATACAGTTTCTCATGTTGTGATGACGCCCCCAACCATAATTATTTTCATTGCTACTTCATAACTAATTTTGCTACTGTTAGGAATCGGGCAACCCTTGTGAAAGGGTTGTTCAACCCCCCAAAGGGGTTGCAACCCACAAGGTTGACACCTAATACAACGTGTCTTTTGAATGCTGCTTCTAGGAACTTTAATTGTAGGTCCAAGAAGCACAAAATCCTTGACAACTTCAACCTTTTCTTCATTTATTATGATTTTTACCTATTCGCCCAGTTGTGCTGATTTTGGTCTTTTGTACATTGAATTGTAATCCCTACTGAAGGCTGTGATCCTTGTCTTCAACTGCAAGTACCTGAGGTCCTCCTAACTTCCAGCAAGTAAGGTTGTTTCATCTGTATTTTCAGGTTGTTAATAAGCCTTCCTCTAAGTCTGATGCCATGTTCTTCATATAATCTAGTTTCGTTAATTATGTGCTCAGCATAGAGATTGAATATGAATGGTTAGAGGATAGAACCCTGACCCAGACACACCTTTCCTGATTTTAAACCACGGAGTATAAAAATACTGAAATGAAGCTATTAAATTCCTTACAATTCCTTGTTTGAATCTTTTATAAATTTGATAGGCTAGATTCCTTACAATAACATAATCTACTTTATTCCTTAAAGAGTGTAGTTTTTTAATATGTTGATATAGTTAATGTTCATTGTGCCACCCTGGCCGATAAACACATGTGGGGTTAATGAAGGGCGGAGAGGTAAATGGCTCGGAGAGCCTTGCCTTTCGAGTTCTCGAGTCTCTTGCTTTGTGATGGTCGGACCAGGGTGCAGCTGCCTTAGCCAGTTCCCTGCTTCAGCTGGCAAGGCTCACTTCCTGTAAGATATCCCCAAGGAGAACCCACATGGACCTACCCTGATGCAGCCCTGGGTGTTGGAGCAGCTGTGTGGACACCCCTGCCAGTGCTGAGATGCTTACACATTCACTGACTCGGCTTTCCTCCTGCAGTCGGCATCGTTGCGTGTATTTTGTGAGATGGAGGAGGACTTTGTGGATTGGTGTCGGACATATGGGTTAATATTGGACTTGTGGGTTTGGCCAGCACTGGGTTGGGATGTTTTCTTGATGTGTACTTAACCTATACATTTGTTTCTCTAACACATGTTATATCTGTCCATTAGAATTGTTTCAAGTTTTATATGTAATCCAGTATAAATCATCTAAGTACTTTATGCCTAACAGCCTAAGTAATCTATCTAGGTGACTTTTGAGCTAAGATAGATAGAATTGTATATTGATTATATATATTCATATTTCTCTAGTGTATTTTATTCATTTGTTGTTATACTGTTATTTTTTTTAATCAATCTTTTTTACAGCTACAAAAGAAGGAGCTGGTGCTGTCGATGAAGAGGATTTTATTAAAGCATTTGATGATGTACCTGTAGTACAGGTGAGTGAGCATATTTGAGAATTATTGAAAAGAGGGTAGACTGTGATTTACCAGAGGCTATGGATCATGGTGGAAGCCGAAAATCCATTTTCAGGGTCAGTACCTTGAGTAAGCCTCCAGTGAATCCCCTCTTACCATAATCCAGGATGTGGTGACTAGCTTTCTACCTTGTTTCCCTGAAAATAAGACAGTGTCTTATATCAATTTTTGCTCCCAAAGAGGCACTAGGTTGTATTTTCAGGGGATGTCTTATTTTTCCATGAAGAAGAATATGGTATACATTTATTGTTTTATTAAAAGAGACCTTGCACTTCCTGTCTGCTCTGGCTGCGCTGCGACTAACAGTGAGCTGTGTGGCGGCGCCTGCCACTACGGTCCAGAGTCCAGAGTTACGGTAGATTTGGGGCGCCTTATTTTTGGGGAGGTCTTATTTTTGTGGGGATCCCTTATATTTCAGTGACAAGCAAAACTGTAAGTACGTCTTATTTTCGGGGGATGTCTTACTTTTGGGGAAACAAGGTATTAGACACAGACAGACAGTTATGGCAGATGAATTTGGTTAAAATGTAACAGCATTTTATTTGATCTCCTCTTGACCTGCTTATATATTGGTTACATTGGGCTACTAAATTCAAGGCCAGCAGTTCAAAACCACCCCTTGCGCGGTGGTTTGTGAAAGTTTTGGAAGAAGTACAGCTAGAATACCCCTTCGAAGTGAGGATGGCAAGACCTCGTTTAACATATTTGGAACATGTTGTCAGGAGAGACCAATCCGTAGGGATGACTGTCAAAGGAGATGGATTGAGAACATGTCTGGAACAGTGGGCTCAAACCTAACAGCAGTTGTGAGGGTGCTGTGGGACTGGGCAGTGCTCTGTTCTGTTGTGCACATGTGAGTTGAGACTGACTTGCTGGCAGTTAGCAGCAGCATCTCATCAAGAAGTGGTGGGAGTCCATTAAAAGTCTTTGGAGTTACAGCTCTCATGTGGTGTTACAAGTGATGCTAAGAGTAACAGGGAGAATAGTATTGAAAGTACCATCGACTTCTAAAAGGACAAACTGACCCGTCTTGCAAAGAGTATGGCCAGAGTGCTCCTTAGAGGCAAGGATGGCAAGACTTCATTTTGGGTACTGTGGACATGCTAGGAGAGAAAAGGACATCATGCTTGGTAAAGCACAGGGCCAGCGGAAAAGAGGAAGGCCTTCAAGGAGATGGACGGACACAGCGGCTGAAACGATGGGCTCAGGCACAGGAACAATTGGGAGAGTGGCCCAGGACTGGGCAGTGGTCTGTTCTTTCGTGCAGTGGGGTTGCTATGGGTCAGAAGTAACTCGATGGCCCCTCGTAAGAGTAACAGATACTACGTGCACCACTGGCTATTCCCTTTCAAATTTCTTTATCCTCTTACACATAAAGTTTATAGCTAAGCTATGTGGGCTTGGGAGGGTTATCTACACATGGACATAAAATCTAGGGTGTACACTCACAGCAGGAAAGCAGTTAATATTCAGAAAAATCTATTGAGAATGTTAATACTTCTTAAAAATGAAATAATTTCTTTTGTTGAACTTGACAATATTCCAACACGATCTTTGTTTATTCTGTAAATTTCCTAATTTTGATTGTAAATTAATTCTGTTTACAGATTTATTCCAATCGAGACCTTGAGGAATCCATAAACAAAATTAGGGAAATATTATCTGATGACAAGCATGATTGGGAGCAAAGAGTAAATGCTGTAAGTCATAGACTATATGTGACTACATTTCATTCAAGTCATTTAAAAATTCCCAATATTTCCTCATAAAGTGTAATGCTATTTAAACTTTAAGGGCCTTTAAATAAGAATGAAGAGCTCTGCTGGGAGGAGCTTTCGTAGTACTCATTTTCCATACTAGGCAAGCGTCCAACAACTTGCTCTGAGGTAGTGCACCCAGTGGCATCACTTGGGAAGGGTCTCTCTCGTCACAGTGAATTTTTTCATAAAAGTAGTTAAGTTAATATTAATGTGGTCATTTACATTTTTAAAATTGAGCAATTTACTGACATTTTTATGCTACTCTTTTAACAGTGATCTAACTATGGACTATGGTGGTAGCTTCTACTTCTGTCCTATTAAAGATTTGATTTTGTGTTTGCCCACTTTTCTTTCTTTTTTCATATCAGTTGCTAAAAAGGTGTGCCTCTCTTTCAAAATGTGCCTTAATAAATGTAACTTGGCTGAGCTTTAAAGTGAGGAATTTTTTTAGTTTAGTTTTTTTTTTTAGTTTTCATTGGCAGAATAGCAAATTAAAATAACAATACATTTTGTAGAATATGTATTACATTGAGGTATATTTTATATTATTTGTGATGCCTAGGTTTATTCAGATTATTA
This sequence comes from Echinops telfairi, assembly GCF_000313985.2. NCBI lineage: Eukaryota > Metazoa > Chordata > Mammalia > Afrosoricida > Tenrecidae > Echinops > Echinops telfairi. The sequence goes on from NW_022103912.1 coordinate 355,056, forward strand.
CTTAGTATTTATTGACCTAATCCTTTTGGGTAGAACTATTTTTGTGTCATTTGAACTTTGAAGTTGATTTCTTTTTTATTTGAGGACTTTCATTATTCAGTACCACCGTTGCTCTGTCAGTTTGTCATGCTGTGGTGCCCTGTGTGTTGCTGTGATGCTGGAAGCTGGGTCACCAGTATTTTAAATGCCAGATTTATCACCGAAAGTGAACAGGTTTCAGCCGACACTAAGAATAAACTACAAAGAAGGAATAGGCTATTTCATAGGAATTAGCCACTAAAAACCTAATGGATAGCATGAAAACATTGTCACAGTTGCTGAGAACCTAATGAGTAGAAGCACAACGTTGTAGGCGAAGGCACCCCTCTGTCTGGAAGTGTGATTGGGGAAGAGCTGCCTTCTCCCAGTGGAGTCGCCCACGGTGATGTGATGGCGTGAAGCCTGTGGGAGTAACAGCCTTTGGGACCTTCATTTGCTGACGGATCACAACTCAAATGAGGAGGAACAGCTGCACACATCAATTAGTCATCAGAACGTGGACGTATGAAGTTTGAGTCTAGGAAACTGAAATTCTTTAACAATGAAGTGGAACGTATAAAGATCAATGTTCTAAGCATTAGTGAGCTGAAGTGGTCTGATGATAGCCATTTGAGTCAGAAAATCATATGGTTTACTGTACCAGGAATGACACAATCAAGAAGAATGGCTTTGCATTCATTGTCAAAAAGGCCATTTCTATTATGAAGTACATGCTGTTTATGATAAGTTAATGTCTATCTTCATACAAGTAAATCCAATCCAATCACTAACAGCCATTATTTTATATGCCAACCACAAAAGCTAGTGATGAAGAAATTGAATCCTAACAACACCCTCAGTTTTAAATTACTCAAACATGCAGTCAAGATGTATTGATCATTGGAATGCAAAAGTTGGAAACAGAGGAAGGAGCAGTAGTTGGGACATATAGACTTGTTAGAGATAGAATTGAAATTGGAGATCACATGATAGAATTTTGCGAGACCAAAGGCTTAATTGCAAATATATTTTTACAATCACATTGACATTGACTATACATGTGGATTTCTCCAGATGGGGTACATAGAAATTAAATTGACTTATACCTGTGGGAAGACACAATGGAGAAGCTCAATATCAGCAGTTAAAACCAGGCCAGGTGTTGACTGTGGAACAAACCATCAATTTCTTATATGTAAGCACAGGCTAAAGCTGAAGAAAATGAAAACAAGTCCATTAGAACCAAAATACAACCTCAAGTCCAGCCCATTTGAATTTCGATTACAGCTCAAGCACAGATTTGAAGCCGTGAACACTAATGACAGAACACTGATGAGCTGTGAGAGGACCGCAAGAGGGTCACTCGTGAAGAAAGCAGATGACAAGAAAGATGGAAGGGAGGAAGATAAGATCAAAGTGGATGTCAGAAGACTCTGAAACTTGCTCTTAATCATAGAGTAGCCAAGACAAATCAGCTTGAGAAAACAAAATCAAATAATATAATGAAATGTGCCAAGACCCAGAAATAGAAAAGAAAAAGGTAGAACACACTCAACATATCTTAAACTGAAAGAACTCAAGAAAAAATTCAAGCCTCAGGTGGCAATAATTGAAAAACTAACATGAAAGGAGGTAGCATATGAGCAAGAACTAATGGCACTGAAGGAAAAAATTCAAGCTGCGTTGAAAGCATTAGCCAGAAACAAGCCTCCAGGAATAGATGGACTACCAATTGAAATATTTCAAGAAGCTACTGAAGCGCTGGAAGAACTTACTCATTTATGCTAGGAAATTTGGAAAGCAGCTGTTTGGCCATATAACTAGAACATACCCACGTGTGTACCCATTCTAAAATGACATGACCCAAAAGAATGCTCAAGTTATAGAATGTCTGGGTACTTTAGAGACGCAAATCCACAGAAACTCATGTATAAGACAGCGTTTTATATATAGGTTAAGTGTGCATCAAGAAAACATCCCAACCCAGTGCTACCCAAGCCCACAAATCCAACATCATCCTATTAACCCATATGTCCAACACCAATCCACGAAGTCCTCCTCCGTCTCACAAAACAGACGCAATGACACCGACTGCAGGAGGAAAGCCGAGTCGGTGAACGTGTAAGCATCTCAGCGCTGGCAGGGGTCTCCGCATGGCTGCTCCAGCACCTAGGGCTGCATTGGGGTAGGTCCATGTGGCTTCTCCTTGGGGATGTCTTGCAGGAAGTGAGCCTTGCAAGCTGAAGCAGGGAACTGCTAAGGCAGCTGCACCCTGGTGCGACCATCACAAAGCAAGCGACCAGAGAACTCGAAAGGCGAGGCTCACCGAGCCATTTATTCCTCTGCCCTTCAATTAATCCCACATGTGTTTATCGTCCAGGTTGGCACAATAAACTAATTCAGAACAATATCATTGATATTGTATGCAAGTAAAATTTTGCTTAAGATCATCCAACAACAGTTTTATCAGTACATTGACAAAGAGCTGCCAGAGGTTTAGGGTGGAACCAGGGATATCCTTGCTGACATTAGATGGATCTTGGCTGAAAGCAGAGAATACCGGAAAGATGATTCCTTGTGTTTTATTGAGTATTTCAAGGCATTCAACTGTGTGGATCATAGGGAATAATGGGAATTCCAGAAACCATCATTGTGATCATTCAGAACCTGTACATTTATCAAAAGGTAGTTTTGTGAACAGAACAGGGAAATAGCACATGGTTTGAAATTAGGAACATGTGTCAGAGTTGTATCTCTTCACCATACAAATCATCAGAGAAGCTGGATTATATGAGGAACCGCTCAGTATTGGCATTGGAGAAAGGCTTGGTAACAACCTTATTAAGTTGCCATGAAATTCATCTTGATTTGATCCACAATAAATGCTAATGGAAACAACAGTCAAGGGGGAGGGAGGGCTCAAATATAAAATGTTTTGGAAATGATGATGGAAACATATGTACAAACATGCTTGATGCAATTGATGTATGGAATGTTATAAGAGCTATAAGAGCCCCCAATAAAATGATTTAAAAAAAAGAAGAAACAACAGTCAAGACACCAAAGGACACATTGCATTGGGTAAATCTGCTGCACAAGACCTCTTCAAAGTGTTGAAAAGCAGGTCTGTTACTTCGAGGACCAAGGTGCACATGGCCCAAGCCACAGTTTTCAATCGCCTCATATGCATGTGAAAGTCGGACGTTGAATAAGGAAGAACAAAGAAAAATGGATGCATTTGAAGTATGATGTAAAATTGTGAAAGTACCATGTAGTGCCCAAAGAACAAACCTATCTGACGTAGAATCGTACGGCCAGAGTGTTCCTAAGAGGCAAGGAGAGTGAGACTTTGTCTCGCATACTTTGGACATGTAATCAGCAGAGACCAGTTCAGAGACCAGTGGAGGGGCAGTAAAAAAGAGGAAGGCCCTGGGTGAGATGGCGTGACACAGTGGCTGTCAGCATGCGCTCAAACAGAGGCCCAATTGGGAGGAAGGCACAAGACCAGGCGTGTTTTGTTCTGTCGTGGGTTCACTGTGCAGCAGAACCAACTTGACACCGTCTGACAGCAGCAGCGACTTTATTTGGTTCACCCTCTCTTCACTAAGCAGCAGTTTGTTTAATCTGCGTTACCCATAAGCTCATCAAATATCATATATCGAAGATGGCTGCATCATTATGTACCTGCCAAACTACTACGAATTATGACCCAGCCAAGCTGGTGTGTAACTTTTAGTTTCATAGCCAGTATTGTTTCCTTGCACATCCGTGTTTGTTACTGCCAAACATACATCGTTAATGCTCAAAAGAGTTTAGTGGATTTTCTTTTTACTATTGTTATAAATATGAAATTGGCAGATGATACAGTTAATAAGGGGAAGATGTATGTACTGTTTTAAGAATTTGTCTATCCTAATTTTCTCTCTCCCTTTAGCTAAAAAAGATTCGATCTTTACTTTTGGCTGGTGCTGCTGAATATGATAACTTCTTTCAACATTTGCGTCTCTTGGACGGAGCCTTTAAACTATCTGCTAAGGATCTGCGGTCTCAGGTAGTGCGGGAAGCTTGTATCACGTTGGGGTAAGAATTGTAATTCTCCTACATCACAATAGAACCTTGTCAGGGTGCGTCACTGAGGGTTCATAGGTTGTGGCAGATGGGTCTTTTAATGTAAAGTCTCCAGATCCATTCCAATTACACTTCTGTTGGTATTATTACAAGATTTTCTGTCCATTTACATAAAGTCTCACAGAGCTTTTACTTTATTTTATCTAATAACATGGCTCTCAACGTTCTGTTTAATACTTTTAGCAGTTATATATAGGAAATAGAGATAGATAGATAGATAGATAGATAGATAGATAGATAGATAGATAGAGTTTAGAAAAATGAAATGGTATAAAATTATATCACCTGTTTCATTGATTCTGCTGGCTGGATATACCATGATCATCAGAATTTTTGCTTGTTTGTTTTTAGCAAGTGCTATAGTTTTGAAATCCAAGTTAAAGTAATATCTTGCAGTTAAGTTTTTTATTTTTTAAATAGTTTTATTGCCATATACTTTACATATCATACAATTTAATTCTTAAAACATATTCAGATTTGTGCAATCACCACCACAATCATTTTGAGACCATTTTCTTCTCACACTCATTGTTAACTCCCCATCCTCCGCTGTCATACACCTAGCCAGTCCAGTTACTGTCTCTATAGACCTACCTATCCTGGATTTATTATACAGTAAATCATCCAAAAAACAAACCCAACAGCAGTGACTACACAAAGCATTGAAAAACCCCAATAAAAAAGAAAGCATAAAATGTTAAAATTTAAAACAACTTTAAAATGGGTCTAAGGGATATCAAATGATAAAGTATTAACACTTTAACATAAATACATCTGCTATGATAAACTTTACACTACTCGCTGTCTGACGAGGCTATTCACTGGAGGCTCACTCCACGTGCGGACCCTGTAAATGGATTTTGGGTTTCCACTGTCATCCAGAGACTCCTGTTACCCAGCGGTTCACATTTCAGCTCTGATACTGTTCTCTCCTTCAGATTTGGATTTTATCATTTACAGTCCTTTGGTCACACAGGTGGGTGTGCTTGTTCCGGGTGGACTTAGTGGATTCCTCACTCAGATGGCTGCTTGTTTGAAGACAAGTCTTTAACACCAGCGTGCTGTTCTTTCTGATAGCCGGGCACCATCTGGTTTCTGAACCTTCTTTTGCTATAGCACCCATAATTTCAGTGATCTCTTCATGAGGGTGATTATCAAGCAGGGCCATGTCACAAGAACCAGTTGTTCTTAGATTGGATCTAGAATAAAGTGTGAGCCCCAAATCCATTCATGTATCAATGCTTTATGTATGTCTCTGGTTTACATTAGATACCTATTACCATTTTATGACCAAGAGCATTATAAATCCTCCTCCTAGGGCATTGATCATGTCATTACTTTAGCCCATAGCAAAGAACTTAAAACACCATTGAGAAAATGAAATTAATACAAGTTTAGGCCAGTTTCAGAGTATATTGCAGTTAAATTTTATGCAAATTAGAACCATAACTGTTTAAAGCGTCAATTTGTATGTTAAATTGTGTCAGAATATCAAAGCAGAAGCAATCATAAGAGAAATTGTTTATGTTAATAATTATGACTTCAGTAAGATTATTGAAGCCTGAATATTACATGTTAAAAATAAGTACAAAAGAAAAATGACTATGTAATTATTTTCAGATTTATAGTTTATTTGTATATGATTGATCCATTTATTTATTTTTGGCTATTTGAAGACAATTTTTAAGTTATGTCTTTGATGTTTTGGTTCTTTTTTAAATGAACCTTCTTTGGCTACCATATATTCTCGTGTATAAGCCAAGTTTTTCAGCATATTTTTAATGCAGTTTTTGTGGTAAAATTAGGTGCCTGATCGGATATTTGGGTCAGCTTATACTCGAGTATATACGGTAATTGCTTCTGCCAAGGTCTTCTGCATGCACATTGCAAGTGTGTTTGTTTTAATATTTTAAAGTAAAAGACCAGGAATCATGGACCTCTTCCCCATGTCCATTGCTCGTAGGTAAGTTTAAATGAAAATTCCAAGCTGTTTAGAAGGTTCTTTGCTTCAGTACTTATAAGAAGTTGAACTCTACAGTGCAGTATTTCCTTATTCTTACAGGCATCTGTCATCAGTTCTGGGGAACAAGTTTGACCATGGAGCTGAAGCCATTATGCCAACTATCTTTAATTTAATTCCAAACAGTGCCAAAATCATGGCCACATCTGGTGTTGTAGCTGTTAGGTTAATCATTCGTGTAAGTATGTTTTAGGGTTATACATGTAATAGACAAGGTGTAAATAGTGGTCACAAGAAATATTCTCAAACTCCCACTACAATTAACTTGATGCTGATTTAGAGGTCTGTGACTTTCTGAGACTCTGAACTCTTTATGGGAGTAGAAAGCCTCATCTTTCTCCCACGGAGCAGTTTTGAACTGCTGACCTTTCAGATTGTAGCCCAAAGCTTAACTACCACACCACCAGGGCTCCTCTGAGACTGTTTCCATTGCTGTGATTGTCCCTTTGGCTGTAATAGTACACATTTTGCAAAATAAGGGAAAAGCATAAGGAAGGAAATGAATCTATAACTCTAGGATGTAAGAAACGACGGCTGCCAATGTTACCCTACATTTCCCATGTCTTTTAAAAATGTATATCCATTGTTGGGATGCTGTATATAAATATACCTTTAACCCACTTCACTATAGCAGATGACCATTTTATCTTTCTTAATGTGAATGATGGGTGAGTTCCCATTGGTTTTTCATATTGATTTGAACATCTGCATCTACTTCTCAGTGTTTACTCTTTTTTTTAATCTCTCCAGACATGATTTCTATTCTTCCCCCTTAATACATGTCACTTCATTTTAACTATGTGTTGGTTGTGCATATGAAGTCTTACTTAATTAACTGCATACAAGCAAAGCGAGAAGTATCCAGTTATGTTTACAAGTACGTATTTATTTAGATTTAGACTATTCAAGTAATGTATGTGTGCATTTTCAAAAACAGAAATGAAAGTGAAAAGCACCAGTTCCCTGTCTCATTCCCACCCACCTTCAAATTCTCTTTTCCTTGAAGCAACCCTTGAAACTCTTCAGTGTGTGCTTTTAACTAAAACATACGCTTATGTTTTATTAAATTTGTATTTCAACTAAAACTGATACAACTGAAATTTATATATTCCTGGTTCTGTGGGTTAATTTTTACTGTTTGCTCTTCTACTGAAACCAAAAACCATTGTTGGCTATTTTTATTGAAGCAATGTCCAAAATATATTGGTGCCAAATAATGCCCAATTCATGATGTCTTTTTATGTAGGTATGTATATATTTTCATGATGTATTCTTTAAAACTCTCAGCTAACTTAAAATTCACTGTTAAAACTTTGTGAAATACTCATCTAAATGTGTATTTGCTTCAAGGAAATGGTTGTGTAGTTTTGTTTATTTTTTTGGTAGGTTTTCAAATGTACATCTGTTTTTTGTTTTTATTTACAGCACACACACATCCCTAGGCTAATACCTGTCATAACAAGCAACTGTACCTCTAAGTCTGTCGCAGTTAGAAGGTAATTTTTTAAAATCAAAACCAACAATTTTCCTCCATAGAAAAAATTAAATAATTTTTAATATTATATAAGGTTACTGTGTAAATGTTATTTAGTTCAAAGATCACTATCTAAATTTTCTGGAAGGTGAACTCTTACAACCTCTACTATGTTTTATTTGTATGAATGTATGTGCATGTGTGACAGAGATGGGCATTGCTGTGCAGAGATGGAGGTGACCGACTTTCTCTTACTGCTCCCTGAGTAAAGGCACTCCATGGGAAAAGTAAAATATTACAAACATTAATGACAGTAATTTATTATTAAGGTTCCCAGGTGGCACAAATGGTTTGTGTCTGATGCTGACCTAAAGTTTGGCCATGAGACGCGTTCAGAAAGGGCCTGGCTGTCTGCTTTCCTGGGAGAAAGAGGAGGCTTTCCCACAGGGGCCTGGCTGTCTGCTTTCCTGGGGGAAAGAGGAGGCTTTCCCACAGGGGCCGTTTCACTCTGTCCTCTAGGGTTGCTGTGAGTAAGAGTCGACTCGATGGCGGTGAGCAAGTGATACGCTTTCATTCGGATTACAGCCGAGAAAACCCTATGGAGCAGGCCTTCCCATTGCACATGCGGTCGTCATGAATCTCAATCAACTAGCAACGCCAAACAGCAGTTTAAAACTGAATTAGGTGGAATGGCGGTGTGTGTTATTTGTGTCTTCTGATAGTGATATCTGGTACTAAGAATCCTGGCCCATCACCTGGTTCTACTGAACAGGTACGGGAGACCCAGGTGTACCCTGGATAACTAGCTAGGGCTTTGCTCCCAGCTCTCTGTCGTCTTGCCTTGTGTTCTGATGAGAGCTGTTCATCACATCTGGAATACGGACTGGTTTTTTAGCTTAAATTAGTGATGCCTGACTCCTAATTAGAGTCTTTTAAAATATGTGGACCCTCTTCTGCAGAATATCAGTCCATACAACATATCTAGGTCTTCAGGGAGCTCATGGATAGCTGTTAAAGCCTCTTAGTGTACACTATTGGGAACCCTTATTGAGCTGATTAATAGCAGATCCGGATAGCAGCTCCTTCAGCACATTTCTGAAATCCCATTTGATCTTATCCCAATGAAAGAGTTTGGATTTTTTTTTTTTAAGCAGTTTTATTGTCATGTAATTCACTAAGAATTCAGTAATTCATATTAAAAAGAGTTGCACAATCATCATCATAATCAATGAAGAAAATGAACATTTTCTTCATTCTTATACTTATTATACCTTTGCGTATCCCCCAACTTCCCGTCATATCCCCAAGAAACCATTAATCCAGTTACAGTTTCTGTAGATTTATAACTAACAATGACAAAAACCATAATAGATAGAAAAGAAACCAGACAATATTAAAAACTAGAGCAAATTTGAAATGTGTGAAAAGGGAGATCAAAAAGATAAGACTGTAAACTTTCACCCAACTGCATCTATATGAATCCACTTTCCAGTGCAGTCTGCCTGATAGCAAGGCCGTTCACATCCCTGGGCTCCGTCAGAGCAGTCACCAGAGGCCGAAGCCATGTGTATTTCCCACTGACAATGACTTTTAAATTGGTCCAAATTGCACTTCAACTTAGCCTTGTCTTCCATAATCAGCTTTACAGTGCTCCCTTCTAATAGCCAGGCTGTTCACATCCCTCAGCTATGTTCAGAGGAAATCCACTGAAAGGCTTAGTCCATGTGGGGACCCTGCAAGTGCATGTTCGGTTTCCAGTGTCGTCTATAGGCTCCTGCAAGTCAGGTGTTCACAATTTAAGCTCTGATACCATTCCTTCCTTTGAGTTTATTTACAATCCTTGGATCGTACAGGCTGGTGTGCTTGTTCCGTGTGGCCTTAGTTCAGTGGTTCTCGACCTCCCTAATGCCTCGACCCTGTAATACATACAGTTCCTCATGTTGTGGTGACCCCCAACCATAAAATTATCTTTGGTGCTATTTCATAACTGTTATTTTGCTACTGTTATGAATCATAATGTAAATATCTGATAGGCAGGATGTATTTTCATTGTTACAAATTGAACATAAAGCATAGTGATTAATTACAAATATAATACGTAATTATATATTGTGAAATTTATTTCTAATTACAACTAAATGAAATTTTGACTGGAAGCATGGTGTAGCATGGGTAACAGTCTTCATGCCAGGTACTCGTATATGGCGGATCTGCATGTAGATGGACGCCCCTGGAGACGGATAGAGGAGTGGTGTCTCAGTTCCTAAGACCATCGGAAATATGTGTTTTCTGATAGTCTTAGGTGTGACCCCTGTGAAGGGGTCATTCGATCCCCCAAAGGGGTCGCAACCCACAGGTTGAGAACCACTGCCTTAGTGGCTCTCTCATTTAGGTGACTGGTTGTTTGAGGACCTTACATGCTATTCTTTCTAATAGCTGGCCACCATACTTTGCTAAAGCACCCATATCTTCAGTGATACCTTTGTGAGGGTGAGCATCAAGCAGGGCCATGTCATAAGAACTAATTGTTCGTACATTTGGGTCTACAATTAAGTGTGAGCCAAAAATCCATTCATAGATAGACAAGGTTTAAATATGTTTCCGGTTTACTTTAGAGATATCATTGTCACTTTCTGTTAATCACCCCCTGTGGTATAAGGTCATTCATTTAATGTCGTTAATTTAGCCAACGGTATAGAATTTGAAACACTGTTGAGAAAAGGAAATCATATGCAGCTATGAACTGCAATACATAAATTGCTGACTTGTACAGATTAAACTCCTAGTGACTGCACACTATATACACAATGTGAGTTAGTGATAACATAAAACTTTCAATAATAATCTTTCACAACAGCAGAGCCACATGTATCAGATTACTATATATCACAATAAAGCAAGGCTGGTCTTACAATAATACATATTTCATAGTTTTGGAAAATAATTTCTATTAATGCTTAACTTAGCGTAGCTCCTTGTTGCTTATTGCCTATGTTCTACTTTGGCCCTTTATGCTTCCACAGGTGAGAACCCTCCCAAGCATGCGTCATCTTAATGACAGTTACATGGAAGGCAAGAGGGAGAAGTAAGGGGGACTAGCCAAGCATTTAGAACCATGTAGCTGTGTGTATGTCTGAGGATTGCCATCTGCCCTTGAACAAATAAACAAAAATTCCCTAGAGACGAGCATACACTCAGAAAGCTAGAGGAATACTTTATGAACTTTGAACCCAAATGAAGCTTTAAATCTAACACTGACTAATTACTGTATATACTCGTGTATAAGCCGAGTTTTCAGCACAGTTTTAATGCAGTTTTGTGGTTAAATTAGGTGCCTTGGCTGATATTTGGGTTGGTTTATACTCGAGGGCTTTTTTTCAGAGGATTTACACATTGTTAGAATTTGTTGTGGCTGCTGTTGTCATTATCATTATCATGTACTATTCTTAAGTTTCCAAACGAAGTTCTGTATTTATTTTCTCCTTTGTGTAAGATAGAGTTCCTCTCCTGTAGTGCTGCTGTATTTTGGGATGACCTACTTCTTTGTTATGGAACATTGCCGGATGCTTAGCAATTCTAGCCTTTGATAGTGTATACCAATAGCAACTTATTATCACTGTGACTATAGAAATGTCACCCCTACCCCAACACACATCAATTTCTGAAGCATACTTAATAAGTCTTGGTCCTATATTTATTTAAAGTGAACATCAGTAGTTAGAACTTTGTGTTTTTATGAAAAACAAGCAATAGGAATCATCTGGCCCATTTCCCTTGCCTTCTTCACACAGAAAAGACGATTGATCGCCTCTCCCAAACTCAAGTGAATAATGTCACTAAGACAGTTCAACCTGTGTAGCAGGTTTTGTTCTGTAGAATTTGTGGAAATGAGTTGAACATTGCCCCTACCTTTTAAAAGCTTGGGGAGATTAGAAAGTACATGAAACAAAGACTAGTGCAAAGCTGTGTGTATAAAAGAGAGGAACACGTGTATGTTCTGCATTTAACTGTTTCAGAGAATCGCTATGAAGCCAGCTGATGATGTATTTTGCTATCAAATTGGCTCTTACTCAACTGTGACACTGTGTACAGCAGAATGAAGCTCATCTTCCATCCTCATAATTGTTCTTATGTTTCAGCCCATCAATGCAGCCACTGTGTCAGTCCCTCGTGGAAGAGGGCTTGCTGCTTTTCCACTGCCCCGCTAGTGTATCAAACACGATTCCCTTCTTCAGGGACTGGTCTCGCCTGACAACATGTCCAAAGCACATGAGACGAGGTCTTGCCATCCTTGCCATTCTGGGTGTTCTGCTTCTAAGACAGATTTGTATTTTCTTTTGCCGTCCGTGGTGCTTTCAATGCTCTTGACCAGCACCATGATTCAAAGGGCTCAATATTACTTTGGTCTTCCTTATCCAGTGTCCTCTTTCATTTGCATAAGAGGTGTTGGAAAATAAGGTATTTTTAGGTCAGGCACACCTTAGTCCTCAGAACACTTGCCTTTGAACACTTTCAAGAATCATGTGCAGCACATTTACCCAATGCAAAGAGTCGTTGATTTTGAATACTGCTTCCCTGAGCATTTATTGTGCATCCAAGCAGGACAAAATCCTCGGCAACTTGAATATTTTCTCAGATGTTGTGAGGTTTTCAGTTTTCTTTACATTGAGTTTTAATCCATACTGAAGTCAGCGATCCTTGATATTCACCAGCAAGGGCTTCAAGTGCAGCAAGCAAGGTTGTGTCATCGGCATATCACAAGCTGTTAAGAAGCCTTCTTCCAATTCTATACAACATTCTCTTTCACCTAATCCAGCTTCTCTAGATTCCTTGCTCAGCATGCGGATTGAAGCAGTATTAGGAGAGGATGCATTCCTGATGCACACCTTTCGTGCTTTGAGCCGGGCAGTGTTTTCCTATGTTCTCTTCATCCAACTGCCTCCCGCTCCATGTACAAGTTCCGCATGGATATATAATGAAGTATTCCAGGGTTCCCATTCTTCTCAAGGCTATCCACAGTCTAATCCTGTAGATCAGTGGTTCTCAACCTGTGGGTCACGACCCCTAAGCCCATCGGACACCACATATTTCCAGTGGTCTTAGGAACCAAGACACCGCTCCTTTATCCTTCTCCAGGCGGGTCCACCCACATGCAGATACGCCCACATACGAGTACCCGGCGTGAAGACTGTTACCCATGGTCCACCATGCATCAAGATAAAATTTCATTTATTTGTCAATAGAAATAAATATGTCACAATATGTAATTATATATTGTTTTGTAATTAATCACTATGCTTTCATTATGTTCAATTTGTAACAATGAAAATACACCTGCAAAAATAAATAAATTAATAATAAAAATTTTTTAGAAAGAGAAAATGCATCCTGCATATCAGATATTTACATTATGATTCATAACAGTAGCAAAATTACAGTTATGAAGTAGCAATGAAACTAATTTAATGGTTGGGGATCACCACAACATGAGGGTTGCAGCATTAGGAAGGTTGAGAACCACTGATTTAGATAGTCAATAAAACCAAGTAAAACATCTTTCTGGTAATCTCTTCCTTCAGCCAAGAGCTATCTGACGTCAGCAGTGATAGCCCTTTTCCCACATCCTCTTCTGAATCCATCCTGAACATCTGGGAGCTTCCTTTTAGTGTACTGCTCTACCATTGTTGGATGATCTTCAGTGAAGTTTTACTTACATGTTATATTAATGTTACTGTTCTATAATTTAATCATTCTGTTGGGCCACTTTTCTTTTTAGTGGGTAAAATATATATAGATCTCTTCTAAGTTGGCTATTTTCCAAATTAACATCATATGACTTCATTTTCAAAATTCACATAATATAACATCATTTTCCAAATTAACATAATAAAAAATGTATATAGATCTCTTCTAAGTCAGTTGGCTATTTTCCGAATTAACATTGCTGGTCTGTCAGTGTGTTATACTATGGTAGTTTGTGTGTTGCTTTGATATTAGAAGCTATGTCATTTGTCTTTAAAATCCAGCAGTGTCAACCAAAGTGAACAATTTCAGCAGTGTTTGCGGACAAATAACAGACTACAAAGAAGGAATAGATTGTTCACTTCCATGGAATTAGCCATGGAAAACCATATAGCGAGAATTGAAACAGTTTCCAGTTCCTATCTGTACCAGTGCACATCCTCTGGTCTAGCCAGACTTGCAAGGTAGAAATCGGATCATGACAGTGGGGGGGGGCGGGGGGGGGTTGGGGAGGCGATAGGAAGCATTTAGGAACTAAAGGAAAGTTGTATTTTTTCATCGTTGTTACATCGCACCCTGACTGGCTCGTCTCTTCCCCAAAACCCCTCTGCAAGGGGATCTCCAGTGGATAGCCATTGTTCTATGTCCTCTTCTGAATCCAGCCCAAACCTCTGGCATCTCCCAGACAATGTATTGCTACGTTGTTGGATGATCTTCAGCAAAATTTTACTTGCACCTTGTGCATGCTATTAATGATATTATTCTATAATTTGAGCATTCTATTGGGTCACCTTTCTTTCGGACATGAATCTCTTCTACTCAGTTGGCCAAGTAGCTGTCTTCCAAATTTTCCTGGCATGGTGAGTGAGTGCTTTCAGTGCTACACGATCTTCTTGAAACATTGCAATTGGTATTCTATCAATTGCTGAAGCCTTTGTTTTGACTGATGTTTCAGGTGAAGTTTGAATTTCTTACTTCAGTAGCATAGTTTCTTGTTCCTATGCTACCTCCTTGAAGAGTTTAATATTGGTTCTTTTTGGTACCAAATCACTGTACCGTCTTCTTCTTTTTTAAAGTCATTTTATTGGGGGCTCACATAGCTCCTACAACATTCCATTGTACCATCTTCTTCTGATGCACCTATGTCATTCGACATTTGCTTACAGAATCTTTCAATATTGCAACTCGAGTCAGATTTATTCTTGAGTTATTTCACCCTAAGATTTGCTAAGTGTGCTGTGCCTTTTTGGTTATCTAACGCTAGGTCTTTGCACATTTCATTATAACATTTTGCTTCATCTTTTCCTGTCCTTTGAGATTTCCTTTTTTTTTTTTGTTAGAACGCAGCAAAATAAAATTTCAGTTCATTGTTGGACAACATTGTTTCATACATACATCAGACAGACCAAAAAATAAATAAACAGCATCTTCATAGACAACAAAGGAAAAAGAAACCTTTTTATATTTGGCCTTTGTAACCATCTCATACAAACCAAGTACTTATTGTAGAGCTAAGTACATACACAAAAACAGTTAGTGGAATGCTCAGAATAAGCTTGTATATTTTGTTCTTGTTGATTTTGCTATTTTTACAAAAAATGTCCACCCCTCTGTGGTCTATAGAGAGAATGGTCACACCGCAAGTAAAATCAGGAGTAGGACAGAGGGTGCTCAGAGGGCTGTTTCGTCATCTGAGGTCATTAAAAGTGGCTGAACCCTAACAATATGTACAAAAATATAAAATGTAAATAAAATATAAAAACACATTTTCTTCTTTAAAGTGCTTTTACGACAAAAAGCAGAGCCTTGGCGGTTTTGGCCGCTCCTATTGCAAATCCACAGTGTGGTTTTGGTGGGGAGTGCTGTCATCTGCATGTCGAAGCCCACAGTGGGCAGCGGGCAGGGCTCTACTCGAAGATGACCACGTTTAGATTCCGAGACTGGACGTAGAGAATTGACTAGGCCATGGCGGCCTTTTTCAGTAAGTTGAACTGTCCTTTTGCTGTCTAGTTACCCTCACTGGCCTCTACCTTTTGGTACAGTGACTCTGCTTCTTGCTGTCAACATTGTCATCTTCCTCATCTTCAGCTGCCTGCTTCCCGTAGCTGCCTCAGCCTTCTTATCTCCACCTTCTTCCCCACCATCACCTTTCTCCCCCTGTCTTCCTCCTCTCTGCCTGCTTCCCTGTCTCCTTGTCGCCAGCTTCCTGTTCCCCATCTTCCCAGTGAGTGTTCCTGTTACGCGGGATCATCTCTTCCATACTCCGCCTCCTCCACAACCTCCTCCTTCTCCTTTAAGTCCTTGGTGGTGATCTCCAGATGGCGTCCAGGGCGTATCTGACATGGTGGGCCACGCTGCAGATGCAGTGAGTTTGGGGAAACAGGCTGTAGAGCGTCCTGGGTCCCCGTGGCAATGGAGGCTGTGGTGAGCAGGACCCAAGACCAAGTGCGAAGATGGCTTTTCAGAGCAGCCAGTGGGGAAAATTTCTAGTCAGCCCTTTAACTTCGTAACTTCTTCCATTTGCCTTATCTACTCTGAATAAGAGCAATTTCCCAAGTGTCTTCTGACATCCACTTTGATCTTGTCTTTCTTTCTTATGTTTTTAATCACCTTTTGCTTGTTTTATGAATGATGTTATTGATAGCCCCCATAGCTTTTTGGGTCTTCTGTCATTAGTGTTCAGTACATCGAATCTGTTCTTGAGTTGTTCATGAAATTCAGGTAGGCTAGACTTAAGGTTGTATTTTAACTCTTGTGGACTTGCTTTAATTTCCTTCAGTTTGAACCTGAACTTGCATGTGAGCTATCTATGGATGTTACAAAGTGAGCACCTGGCCTAATTTTAAGCTGCTGATATTGAGCTTATCCACCGGCTCTTCCCACAGATGTAGTCATTTTGCGTATTCTATCTGAAGACCTCCATATGAGTAGTAATTATTTGTGTGGTTGAAAAAAGGTCTTTTTATGAACAAGGTGTTGGTCTTGCGCAATTCCACCTTGTGATTTCCAGCTTCGTTTTTGTCACCACAACCATAATTTCCAATTACTCTTTGTTTCAAAAAATATAAATCCTTCCTGGATCAGAAAGCCTCATCTTTTCCAGAGATTACCAGGCAACTCATAACCCATTTTGCCACTGGGACTCCTCTAACTAGCTCAAGGTAAAGGTTTATTAAAATCTTATTGAGTGATTAATTGTGTAGATTTAGGTATTTTAAATTGACTTGGGTATGGGTATAGAAATGGTGCTCGTTTGTTTCATCAGAAAAAGATAGCCTTCGGATTGTGTTTTCCTTGAATGGGTCCCTATGGTTTGTAAGATATACTTCTGTAGAACTAGGGACACTAGGTACCCAAAAAAGGGGATCATTAAAAGGTGGGAACTAATGTTTGCAGAAACCAGATCAGGAAATAGCACATAAGGGAAAAGCTTGAAGCTTGCTGAAAGATTGAAGGGAAAAAAGCAGAGTGACCATAGGGAACCAATTCCAACCTCTATTATGACACTATTACAGGGAAATATCAACGTTTCTATATTTTTGTCGTATTTTCTACATTTTTGTAGAAAAGGCATTCCAAACAATTAATGCAAACACAGATTCTTTAATGCCTACTGATGGTTTGTTCATATGTACATTGCATGAAAGACTTGCAGTAAGGTTAAACCAAATGACAGCGATAAGCCCTGTTAACAATACTGTCATGAAGCTCCGTGTCTGATTTGAAGGCAACCTTCCCTCCCTTTGGAATTTTTGTGTGTCTCAGTGACTGCCGTAGATGACTTACTTACACGCATTTACTTTGGCTTGCACTCAATGTTGAGTTGTTCGTTATGTTCCATTTTTAGAACTATAAAAAGCCAGAAATTTATCAATCATAATAATGTTGGGTCACTTAAGTTATAAGTTTATTTATGGGTTAATAGGTTGTTTGAGAGAGTTCGGGATAAGAGAAACAAAGCAATGAGTGTAATTAATGCTACTGAACTGTGCATGTAAAGCTTGTTTTAAATGGCATATGCATTGTCACGTATATATTTATGTATTTACCATAATAAAATAAATAAAATAGAAGACAGCTAATTTATCGTCCCTAACACGCAAAATACTAAAACTTATTTATTTATTTGACTACTTCCCAGGCGCTGCTTTGAATTTTTAGATTTACTTTTACAAGAATGGCAGACACATTCACTGGAACGGTGAGTATCTGTTTGAAACTTTTTTCCTCTGAATTGAATCTTGAGATTTACATCAGTGAGTAGCCTAACCCATTTTCTGAAAGAAACGAAAGAATTTGTAAAACATTGTTTTGAGCCTGTCATATTCACAGAAATTTTAATGAAGCTTTATTGATTTAAAAAATGTAGCGTGTGCTGTAAAATATGGACAAATCACAACCACAAAACTAGGCGTGGTTCCTTGTTGGCTCTGAGTAGCACTCTGATCAGTTCCCTGGAGGTGGTTGCAGGGGCTCTCTCTTAGGACTGTGCATGGATTTATTAAAAAGTCAGAAGCTCTCTCCTGATCCAGAGTGGTATACAGCGACTTTTATGTTATTATAATAAAATGGATGAATTGTTTTTCGGGGCTCTTAGAGATATTAATAACAACCCATACATCCATTATATCAAGCAGACGTGGACAATTGGTGGCATCAACAATTTCTTTTTTTTTTTTTT
>NW_022103912.1:374040-387663 GCF_000313985.2 Echinops telfairi
CCTTCAAGCTTTTAAGACCCCAGACGCTATATCTTTTGATAGCCGGACACCATCAGCTTTCTTCACCACATTTGCTTGTTCACCCGCTTTGTCTTCAGCGGTTGTGTCGGGAAGGTGAGCATCATAGAATGCCAATTTAATAGAAGAAAGTATTCTTGTGTGGCATCAACAATTTCTAAACATGATCTTTCTTCTTGAGCCCTTTGATATCAGCTCCTCTTTTTTTCTCCCTTCCCCCTCCCGCCACCCCCAAGGAACCCTTAATAGAGCAGGTATTGTTATGATTATTTATGCCTGTCGTACAGCAACCACTCCATCCCTTCACCTACTGCCTGGTGTCCATCCCCCTCAATGATTGTGGTCGCATTCTTGAAGCAGTGTTTATCTGTTTATTTTGAGGTTCTTTTTCTGTCATTTTCAGTTCCTAAACATTTTAAGTGCCTATTGTTCTTTCATAGTTCATTTTAAAGACAATGGACGATGATTTTGTCTCAGCTCTAAATTGATCATATTCAGTTTGTGGAGAACGTCATGGCATATTAAGAATTTCATTAGTAGTGGAATTTAATAAGTAGATTACACCTGTGGGTCTCAGCCTTGGTTGGCAATGGTCAAAGATGAAACAAAGCTAAATCCCTAGGATTTATCTGAAATTAAACACTTTGAAAAGAGAATATACTCACACAAGTTTCCCCCAAACTTCTTATTTCTTTATTTGCTTAAGTGTTTGATTCTGGAATTCGGAGTTAGAATGTGGACTTAAGATAAGCAGTACCAGAAACCCGGAGGCCTCAGCGGTAGCCTCATCGTGCATCCATTCACTTTCCAGCCACTGCCTGCCACGCAGCGTGTGCTCTCCCAGTTGTGTGGAGCGAACACCCGAGAGAAGCAAAGCTGTAGATCGGCTAATAAAACTGGTCACTGTCCTCCTACGCTGAGGGCGTCCAATGAGTGGCAGCTGGAGATGGTCATATCTGTGCTGTTTTTCTGCTCCTTTTTCTTGTTTGCTGACATCTGAGTCTAGCAGGAATGTGTCTGCCTTTGTGAATGAGCAGTATTGAAAATGTTGCCCTATTTCTAATCCTCATTGTTTGGGTAAATAGTGTCCAATCACTTTAGGTTCCGACATGTACAGGTCAACAATCCATGTATTTTGGTCCAAAAACTGTCCTATGTATATATACCTTCCCTTTCTAAATAGTATTTAAAATTCTATAACATTGGCTAAATGAATGATACTATCGATATATTACTCTATGCCCCATGGGGTGATTTATGTTCCCCAATGTACATAAAGTGGACGAGGGTCATAGATAAGCCATGACACATGAATGGATTTTGAGCTCACACTTCATCAGAGCCCCAATCTGTGAGTAATTTGTTCTGACGGCATGGCTTATGGGTACTGGACACCCGCCCGCACGCAGAGAGGTCATTGAAGATGTGGGTGCCACAGCCAAGTGTGGAGAAATCAGATAGTGCCTGGCTGTTAGAAGGAATCACATCTGGGCTCTTAAAGGCTTGTCTTAAAATACGCAGTCATCTAAGTGGGATGCCAGCTCAAGTCCATGTGGAAGAAGCTCACCAAACTGCGTAATCCACCAAGGATCACATTGTCTTTTGAATTTACATTATGCCAATTGAGACTGTGGTCCTGAGTGCCCAGACTCTCACACCTGTTTTTCAATCCTCATGAAACCGTGTATATTTATTATTTTTACTGCTTTGTTTTCCAAATGTCTAGACACATATCAGTATTAGCTGAAACGATAAAGAAAGGAATTCATGATGCCGATTCTGAAGCAAGGATAGAAGCCAGAAAGTAAGTTTTTATCCTATCCCTCTCCCTTTGTAAACTTTCAGTTTTATGTGTCTACTATCTAGATTGCTTCCTTAGGTGTTTTTCTTGCTACTCACAATTTCGTGAAAAGCCAAATCAGAATCCAAAGCCCTTAAAGTAGTCCTTGGTGTGAATCATAGTATGTAGAGATGGATTATAAGAGCCTTGGTTGCGTAGGCGGTTACACTTAGGACCTTGCTCACTGCAAGGTCAACTGTTCAAAACGACTAGCCACTGCTCAGGAGAGAGGTGAGGCTTTCTTATCTTGTAAAGAGTGTGTCTTGGAGACCCACAGGGGCATTACTCCTCTGCCCTATAGCGTCACTGTGAGTCAGATCTAGTTCGATGGTAGAGTTTGGTTTAGCGTTTTGAGAGTAGATTGACCTGATGCACAATGGTAACATAATGATAGCTTACTGCTTTCATCTCAGTTTGCTGTGCGTTTTCCATTAGGACTGGTTATAATTCTGCCATGTGGCTATTATGATCGGCATAAATTTGCCATTGTGATTATATATATTAACTGTTAGATTCTAAACTAAGATGTACGAGGGGGTACCCTCCCTACTCCACCCCCCAAAAAAGAGAAAAGCTCCGCTGGGCAGAGCTTTTGTAGGACACATTTTTCCCGTTAGGTGACCATCAAACAACTCTCTCTGAGCCAGTGCACCCAGTGGCGTTACCTGGGAAGGGTCTCTTTGGTCACAGTGAAATTTTTGGTAAAAGCAGTTTCATTTGAAACTCGTTTTTTGTGATGGTTGATTTAAGAGAGCAGGTGCGGCTGTGAACTTTTGTTTCCTGCTTGGGAAAAGTGCTGCAGAAACTGTTGTGATGTTGAACACAGCTTACAAGGACAGCGCTATGGGAAAAACTCCAGTGTACACGTGGTTTTCTCATTTCAAGAAAGGAGAAATGTCGATTGATGACAAGCCTCATTCTGCATGTCTGTCAACTTCCCGTATGGAAGAAAATGTCAGCAAAATGTGTGTACCTTGTGACCAAAAACCGACAACAGACCCTTGAAGAGATGGAGAAGTTAGCTGGACTATCTTGAAGCTGAGTGCAGTGCATCATAATGGAAGTGTTGGGAATGAGCAGGGTCACTGCGAAATTTGTGCAGTGGGTTCTCACTGACCAGCAGAGAGAGCATCAATTGAAAACAAGCCATGCTTTGAAGGAACAGCTCCCAAGTGCCCCAGACTTTTTTCCAAGGTCATTACCGGTGATGAGACATGGTGCTATTCTTACGGCCCCCAAAGCAACCATCATTCAAGCCAGTGGAAGATGACATCATCATGTCCCTCCCCTCCCAAAGATCATCAGGTGAAATCAAGGATCAAGAAGCGGCTCATTTGTTTTGTTTTCTTTTTGTATGAGAGGAATGGTGCATTTGGAGTTCATTGTACCAGGTCAGACTGTAACCAAGCTTTCTATTTAGAGGTTCTGAAAAGAGTGCGTAAAAGACAAAAAAGGCCTGGTGTGTGGCAGATGCAGGACTGGTTTTACCATCAGGACAATTCACCCGCTCATGCAGCCATCTCAGTGTGCCAGTTTTGGCCCAAACACCATTCCTCTTTTGCCCTACTCTTCCTGACTCACCTCACCTCGCTCTGGGTGCCTTCCTTTTGTTTCCTTGAATGAAGAGGGACATGAAAGGACAACAATGGAGAAAAGGTGAAGTAAAAAACCAAGGGAGTTGCTGTCAGCCATCCAAACAGATGAGTTTGAAAAATGTTTCCAAGAATAGAATCACAGATTTGACAAATATATCAAGTGTAATGGAAAGTACTTTGAAGGTGATAAGGTTGTTTTGTAAAAAAATTTAAATACATAGTTGGGGGTGTGGAGAATTTTAGGGTTTTTTGGGGTGCCTTCTTGTGTACTTTCTTGGGATGGTCATAGATGCATGCTGGCAATTTTCCATCCATGACTGCCGTTCCTGTTCTTCCGAAACCAGTTCTTGTAATGAACGTGGGATAAAATCCAGCTTTACTTACATTGTACAGTATAACTTTATTTGACTGTTTAATACTTGTCACCCTTGACTACCCTGACAGTTAAGTTATATCTTCCTTGTTTCTGATTTCTGTGGAAGACCTCACTAAACCCCAAAGGACGTATCACCCTCTCATTTCAAGCAGTTCCTACTGAATTAGTGACTACTGAAAAATGATAAGAATGGATTTGCTATTTTTAATCCTTGTATTGTCTTTCCCCTCCCCCCAATTTTCCTAGTTCTTTAATTATAATAAAGAGTTTATGCAGTTGTGAACATCTTTCTACGTAAATACTCAATTAATGAATATCAAAGTGCATTTATAAAAACTACTGTTCCTTTTGTTTTGTCTACACACAGTGGGAGCTGTTTTAGCTCTCACCTGTCATGCTCCTCAGTCTTATAAGCCAGGAGCTTTAATTCCTGTTTTGTACATGAGAATGAGATTCAGAGAAGCTAAGTAACTTGCCCAATGCCCAAAAAACCCCAAACAGCAGCAACAGCAACAAGCCAGTGAGCGGTGAGGCCTGGTCTTTTTGTCTCTGTGCTCTCTGTGTGTGAGTGTGCTCCTGCTCCTGCTGTCTGGACAGGACCGGGGAGATGTGCTTCTCGTCTTAGGAGAGCTGTAGGGTACATGCCTGTTCTAACAGGAGTTTGTGTCCTCTCACAGATGTTACTGGGGCTTCCACAGTCACTTCAGCAAAGAAGCTGAGCACTTGTACCAAAACTTGGAATCCTCCTACCAGAAAGCCCTGCAGTCCCATTTGAAGAATTCGGACAGCATCGTGTCACTGCCCCAGTCAGATCGTTCATCTTCCAGCTCTCAGGAGAGCCTGAAGTAAGAATTAAGTTTTGCCGTGTATTAGTGAGAAGTATCATATTAAAAACAAATTCTAAGTGTGCTTTTAAATATGTGGAACTGTTAGTAAGTCCCCAGAAACCTGCATGTAGGTCTGAAACTGGGTTAAGAAGTGGCACTGAGTGGGAAGAGCTACAAGGTCTCGGTCCCTCCTGATTAGTTTTCAGTGACATTTACACGGCGGTCCTTGGCACATAGTTTTAGAGTAGTGCACATTAATTCTAAAGGAGGACAAACAATATAAGGAACCCTGATGGTGTGATAGGATAAGCATAGGGCTATGAACTGTGGTTTTGTCTGTTGAAACCCACCAGCTACTCCAGGGGAGACAGACAGACTATTCCCCTCAAGATTTTTTTTTTAATCGTTTTTTTTTTAGGGGCTCATACAACTCTTATCACAATCCATACGAACATCAGTTGTGTAAAGCACATTTGTACGTTCATTGTCCTCATCATTCTCAAAACATTAGCTTTCCACTTAAGCCCCTGGCATCAGCTCCTCATTTTTCCCCCTCCCTCCCCGCTTTCCCCTCCCTCATGAACCCTTGATAATTTATAAATTATAAGAGCCTTATAAGAAATGGTTAGAATTAACCTGGAGATAAGTTTAGAATGGAATGGCATTAAAAACCTTGGACGTAGTCTAATATTAGAGCGCCAGGGAGGTCCAGTTAACCATTTGACAGCTGTTCGATAGGGTGATGGTTTTGAGTCTACTCAGAGGTACCTAGTAAGAAAACCTGGGCAATGTCCCTGTGTTTGCAATCCCTGTGGAGCACAGTCTTACTCCGACACACTTGGACTCACAGTCAACTCTCTTAACAGCAAGTCTGTATGTATTTATTTTTAATTTTTAGTGTTTACCACCTCTCTTTATCTCTAACAGCTGTCTATTGTTTTGAATTCTCTGTGCCTGAAAGGCAACCCAAAAAGATAATGTTAAAGCCTTGCTTAATGTGGAGAGCTTGGTTAAGCCTGTCATGGAGATCCTCTTTAAAAATCATAAAATTACCATAACTTCCTGTTGTGGTTTGTAGTTGTATTAAAGCAGCTGGTCTACAATTGATAGTAAATGTTGTATACCTTCATCTCTAGCCGGCCCCTCACTGCGAAAAGAAGTCCTACTGGAAGTACGGCATCGAAAGGTAAGAAGAAAATACCTGAGGACATTTAGTCCACGGAGCCTCTGTGTGTTAACCGGTGGTAGAACTGTTGTACTGCTTGGAAGGCCTGCTCCACTGCAAGAAGTGCGTGACCCGCAGCCAGCTTCTTCGTGGGTCTGGGTTGTGTGCTGCTCTGCTCTTGCTCAGCAGAGTCCCGTTTCTCAGCGACTCGCTGCCGCTGTGAGAAACATTTTTAGCTTGCTGTATGCAGGCAGGAGTTAAGCTCGGTGACTTTGTCTGGCACTCTTTCCTCTATCATGCTATTCCTGCCACAAAGAGTTCTGCTCTTTTGCTCTCATCACTGTATAAGACAGGTGAAGATACCGTGTCGTGTTTTGAGTTGTAGCCCCAAGAGCAGTTTAGTGGCTGCTAGAGATAGGAAAGTGGTATGCTTTCTCTGTACCTCCTGAAAGTGGAAATACTTCTAGGTAAGCCTTTTCTATGATGAGAAAACTGATCAGATGTGAAGATTATTGTACTTCACATGTTAACTGGAACTAGAGTTTATTTTGTGGGGTAGTTAATAATCTTTGATGACAAGAAAAGAAATGTCATAGGTGTATCGGTGTGGCTACTTTGTAATTTCTTTCAGTTCTTTGTCCATGTCCTGTCTTAAGTGACATCAGAAGGCGTTGATCACTGCTATGTGCGTACATCTTTGTTAAAACCGCATATTTCTTTTCAAGCAAGTAAAACAACATGAAGTTATAACAATAAATATTTTACATTTCTGTACAATCGTGCTAACTTTTGGTCCTTCATTGCTAAAGCGTCTGCAGTTAGTACCAAATCTGCGTCGACAGCCGGACCCCTCCAGCGGTCTCGAAGCGAGATTGACGTGAACGCAGCTGCCAGTGCCAAGTCCAGAGTCTCCTCGTCTGCAGGTGCCGTGCCCTTCAGCTCTGCCGCAGCTCTGCCTCCAGGGTCGTACGCATCCTTAGGTAACCGCCCATCCCGTTGCCCTCCAGTTCTGCCGTGCATATGAGATCTTCTTGTGTTTAAACGGTGTGGCTGATTGAGAAAGTTACAAAAGCTCTTACTGACATTTTCACTGTCACAGGATATTTAAGTGTAAATAACTTTCTATACTTATTGATGATTAATAACCACCTCTGATTTTTGAGTGCCCTCTTTCTCTGGAGCACGCACGTTTCGGTGGAGTGTAAGCGCACTCATACTTGCATCACCTTGGAGCGCTTCCTTCCTTGAGTTTTCCTTCTTCACGGCAAGCCCCGCTCCCTAAGGCCAGAGCTGCCCTTCCCTCCTTGTGGCACTGGGGGGAGCAGGACAATGTCATGGAGAAACCTCTAGATTCCTCAGAGACATTCATTGTAGCAGTGCCTAATGTTCAAGTGAGTGGCGATGGTGGAGTGTGGCTCTACAAGAAGGTGTAAAAGCTGCTGTGCGCATGTGTCACCCTCCATGAATGGATCCAGCCTTAGTCTCATGATTGTCACTCAGATTTTCTACAATCTATATTGAGACCTTCTTAAAAAATTAGTATCTGACATAGTAGTAAGTCAGTTACTCATGATTTACAGCCAACTTAAGCAGCTAATTTATTAAAGCTTTATTTTATTTTATTTTATTTTTGAAAAACATCAAGTGTGCAAACCAAAATAGGGGGAAGTTAGCTAGATCGGGTCAGCAAAGTTTTGAGATGGAATAGCCATTCCTGTCCCTCACACAATCTCGAGATTATTCAAGAGCCATACAGTTTTACAAACAAATGAAATCACCGTTATCTGAATAATGCCCTTTATATGAAACTGTGATAGTTTTATGTTCATTTTCAGTTGCACTTCAGAGCCATTTGTAATAACAAAAGAGTTGCATATTGCTCTTCAGCAGCAATTTTCCAACCCCTAAGCTAGATGAATCTACCTTGAGTTTTAAAGAAATTAGTAAAATTTAAAATTCTAGCTTTGTTACTTTAGGTGGCTTACAGACTAATTCCAAAGTACGTTCTAAAACTAAACTTCTAAAATGGTTTTCCACCTTGAAGACGCAGTCAGAGTGCACTGAGAGAATGTTCGGAGGTCTGTCATTTATAAGCCTTCGATCTGGCCACAGAGTCTTCAACTCTGCTTCTCCTGCCCATAAACTGCTGGTGACAACAGCCTCCTACGTGGATCAGTTCAGTGGATTAAGCCACTTAGATGGATCCATGAAATGCCTTAAAAGTCCTTTGTAAACTGCCGTTATATAAGTCAAAGAAAGTGTGATGATTACATAAATATTAAGTTGAAAGTATATATTGTAAAATACTTGTCAAAACAAAAATTATTCTTGTTTTTCTCTGGGAATATTTCATTCATACATACATTTCGGTTTGGAAGAAACTCAACCAGAATTATTCTTCTGTATTCTTTAACTAATGCAACATATACATAGAAGTGTTTATATTTTACTGACATTGCATTAGACAGAAATAATGACTCTTCTAGGTGAGTCGTTCTATTAATATTTAGTTCCATTTTGAAATACTTAAACCTGTGTTTCAGTACATTAAATGCACTTTTAGTATTTGTAATTTGTATTGGTTCATTGCTCGAAAATTTGAGTGAAAACTACCTTTAGGAGTATCTGAAGTAGTTTTTGTTTTTCTGTGAATATTTGGAATGCTTTCGTGTGACTTTGTAGACTACCCCTCGGTGCTGATATAAGTGCTCAGAGTTTTTGGTCTAGCTGACCCGTTAGAAGCACCGATGATAGAGTTCAACTTAATGTTACCTGTTTAATTACAAAATCAAAGTATGCTCTTACCTTTTCCTGATAATCGTACCTCCATTTGCCTTATCAAAGGAGCCCTGGTGCTACAGGGATTAACTGCTTGATTGTTAACCAAAAAGTCAGCAGTTTGAACCCACCAGCTGCTCTGGGGAAGAAAGGTGTTCGAATCTGCTTCCATAAAAATTTACAGCATTGGAAATTCTCTGGAGTGGTTGTATTCATGGCCATTATGAGTCAGAATCAATTTGACAAGAGGTCCTTATTAAGTTAAAAACACACACATAAATCCTTTGAAATGTGATCTTACTGAGACTTTGTTACGATTACTACTTAGTGTGATATCATTTGCAATAGTACATTCTACATCTGTGTAAAGTGATCCTTTTCCAAATTTCTAGAGTCCAGGCATGTGAGGGAAGACCTGGAGTACATAGGCCTTGACTCAGGTACTGTGCTTGACAGCTTTGCTGCTGGCTATGTAGTTGGGATAGGCACTGCTAGAGCTAGCTTCTCTGGGCTTCTTACCTGGCTCTTCCATACAGGTGACGCCTTTTTTTGGACTCTTTAGTATTTAAATGTGTCATATTTTTTCCCATTTTGATAGAATGTCACACCAAGGAAACGTAACTCTTTAAGAGAATGAGGATTGGCTTAAAAACAAGCAAACAAAAACCACACTTTGAACTGTAGCACTTCTGAGGGTTGTCTTGTACGTTTTGTCTTCTAAAACCTAGATCGCTTTCTACTACGCTAACTTCATTATTAAGTGCACTGATGTGTTTCAGACTCTCTTTGCTGTTGAACTTGCTTTCCTTTTAATTTTGTTTTTAAATTGTACTTTTGCTTTTTTAGTAGCCAATGACATTCCGCTTTTTTTTAATATTACTAATTGTTCCTTGTTATCCCTTCCTTTGTTTTTTTGATTGGCTTAAAGATGGTACTGCCACTAAAGCAGAGGGTAAGCGGTTTATTTCTGTGAATTGAGATGTGTTTCCCTCTCACTGATTCTGTTACCACCCAGTGTTGCCTGGTGCCCAGTGTCCTCAACCAGATCCCTGCACGAGGTGTTGCACGCACTCCCTCTGTTCACCTCATTCCATTTCCCCTGGGATTCCGCCCTGCTCTACTTGAATTCTTTTCTCTCTCTGCTGAGTCATGTTCTTGTGAACCTTGGTGATTAAGTACTCTGGGAACTCAGATTTCATGCTGAGTACAAGTAGGCAGTAACATGGACTTTTTTCCCTTTGGTTTTTCATTACTTCTTGTTTTGTGGCCTCTTGAGACATGCCTTTCCTTTTTTGCCGGGGTGGGGGTGGATAAATTTCAAAGGCTAGTAAAGATTTTTTATAGGTCATTAAATAAATTATTGGAACACTTTTCTCTTCCGTAAAGGTTCTGAATTTTATGACATCATGTTTATCAGTATCACTGGCACACGCCCCATTCATCTTGAATACCTTCTGTATGATATGTTTTGTACTGTACACTGTACGGAAAGCATGGTGGGAGGTCTAGAAACACATCTAGATCTACTTGGTTTTTGGTTTTTCCCTCCATTCCCGAGTATGCATTGTCTTTTTAAAAATTTGACACATAGGTAGTCCATGCTCTGTAGGCTCCCTCCCTGAGTCAGAATCATCTTAATGGCAGTGAATTTGTTTGGGCTTGAGTTCATTTTCTAGAGGGTTTTGATTAGCACATGCCAGACAAGGTCACTCCTTTTTAAAGTGATGGGTAGAAAGCATAATAATGCTGGTTTTTTTAGGTGAGCTGCTTCTCTGCTTAAGATAGGGCTTAGCCTCACCTGTGGATAACGATTTTAATTAGTAACGGTTCATTTTCATATCGTATTTAGCCACTCTAAAAGGTAAGGGTGGATATGGTTTTATCATGATGTGTATAGTGCATAGTTAAGTTAATCTATGTTTGTTAAGATACTCAGAAATAGGGGAAAAGCTCGAGGTTTTGTTTTGTTTTTAAGTTTAGCCCAATCCTAAGAACAAATAGATTTCCTGAATCCCTCACCTCAAGATTCTGCTAAATGTGTTAGGAGCCAAGGAATAGGAATTGTAAACCAGCCCCATCGGTAATGTTTATGGTTGGCAGTTTTGTAAAGCTTAGCCCAAAAGGAAAAGGCAAGAACCCGAGGTGAACAATGAGGACCTCGTTGTCTGAGCAGAAGACCGAAGTCAGATATCGTTATGAAGCCGATGGATGACTTTTTCATTTCTTTCATATAAGTATTTCTATTTCCTCTCCCTTAAGAAATAATCTTAAGAATTTTCTCAGCCTGGTTGGAAGGAAAATGGAAGGATGGAATACAGTTATGTAAAGTGGTCAGGATCGTACCCAGGGGGTGAAGGAAATGACCCAAGGGGGCTACAAAAGCAATTTAAGGGGCTACACTTTATTTTGGATTGTGGACTATAGTACAAAAGTTTTTAGTTGTGCGGGGAGGGAATTATATTTTTTCTTAAAGGTGGGCACTAGGTCAAATAAAGGGTAGGAGCTCGGGCGATTAACGCCCCCCCCCCCCTTCCCACTCCACCCTCCAGCTTCGAGGGATCCCTACCCTTCCTCTGCAGCTACCCCTCCCGCCGCCACTTTCCCTGGAGAAAAGCCTGATGGTAGCAAGGTAAAAATTGGGTGGTTACAGTTGTAGAGGCTGAGGGGAGGGAGAAGACAGGGGAGTTCTGCTTTCGGGTTTAGCCAAGAACAGGTGGGGGGGAGGAGGGCAGGGTAACAATGGGGGAAAATCCCAAAACAAAAAAAATTTTAAAAACAAAACAAAAATAAATAAAGGGTAGGAATAGAGCAATGTAGCTAGAGTGGAAAATGACAGTCCCTGGGAATATAATCCTCGCTCCCTCTTGTATACTCCTGAGCAAGGTCTGAAAGTTATACCCTCAATCTGTGCAATAGACTAAGAGAAAGAGCCAAGCTGTCTCTTACTAGTTTCCTTCTCATAAGAGAAATATGGGAGTGATATTTGGGACCTTAAAGGAGCAAAGGGAGTCTCAAGCTGTGTACACAAAGGCTGTGTAGGCTGTTTCAAATCTAACCAGTCATAGCTGCTTGTTATGAGAAAGGGGAGACATCACTGGTGGATTTGCTAGTTCTAATGCTTCTAGTCTAATTCTAACACTTTTGTGCTTTTTTTAGCAGTGAAGCATAGAAATGATGCTTTAAAAGCTATCTTGAATAATACAAAAAGCCTCAGTCAACAGAATGTAGTACCTGGTCTGTAGTATTTTGTAATCATTATGGATCTTTTAAAATTCCAGAGTAAAGTTTTGACTATTTTACTATGTAGCTGCAAAAACACGAGTTTCTTACTTTCATCCTTATGGGGCATAGATAATGATTTTTGAATCAGTGTTTGGAAGCACTAAAATCTAAATTATCCACGTGAATTCTGAAAACGACTTGACTATGGAAATGAAGAAAAAAAAGTTGTTATACATGTCAAGGGGGCGGGGCTTTCTAATATTTATAATTAGAAAAAACGTTTGCAAAGAACTTTAAAAAAATAGCTGGAAGGAAACAGAGGAATGATCTAGGAAGCAAAGACGACAGGGATAGAGGTGTAAGTATTGGGCCATGTACATATATTTATTTAGGTTGTAGATGGACTTCGGTTCTCTGCTCATGCCCTCCCTCAATGCACAAACACAGCACAATCACTGAAGACAAAATGGGTGCATAAGCAAATGTGAAGAAAGTGGATGATGCCTGGCTATTAAAAGATATATCATCTGGGTTTTAAAGGCTTGAAATTAAGCAAGTGGCCTTCTAGTAGAAAGCAACAAGCCCACATGGAAGAAACACACCTGTGCGATCATGTGTTGTTGCCAGGACTGGGTAACAGGCATCAGAAGACTTAAAACAAAGAGACAAACAACAAACATATGGTTGAGAACAAGGGTGGTCAGAGCAGAGACCCAAAGCCCATCTCTAGCAGTAGCACGCACGTCCCCTCACAGAGGGGTCACAGGGAAGGGATGAGTCAATCGGTGCAGTTAAGCACTGATGAAACACACACACTCCTCTGGTTCCTGGAGGCTTCCTTACCATGACCCCAGTGCTGCCTCTCACTGCGGGCTAGACCGGAGCATGTGCACAAGTACAGATAAGACCTACGAGCTCACGGCACATGGAATCCAGGAACAGGAATGGGAGTAGCAATTCCAGAAGGGTAGAGGGAAGGTAGGGAAAGGAGGGGAGGAAGGGGGAACCGATCTCCATGATCCACACATAACCGCACCCCACTCTCCCCCAAGGGGATGAACAACAGAAACCGTGGGGAAAGGTAGACAGTGGTCGGTGTAAAATATGAAAATAATAATAATTTAGCATTGATCAAGGGGCCATGAAGGGGGGTGGGGGGGGCACGGACACCAAGGGCTCAATAGTAAATAAATGGATAGAAAATAATGATTGTAACATACGTACAAATGTGCTGATGGACAGGAGCTGTGAGCCCTCAATAAAACAAAAGTATAGCTTTGGGACAATATTTCCAGATTATCCTTCAGAAACAGTTTGACTATTTCTAAAACAATAATTTTGTGATTTGGAGGAAGGAAGCACTTGCATTTTTGTTGTTGTTCATGAGAAAATTAGTCATTTAAATGTTGAAGTTATCTGGTAAGTCAGTGTACTCTCATGTACTTTTTTTTTTCTAAGCTAAGAAATAGTAAAAACATATTTTCCCTCAAAATACATAATTTAAAATAAAAACATACAATGCTTAAATGACCTATCGACACCGATACCTCATTAATAATTTCAGAGGCTAGTCATGTTTTTGAGAATTAATTACTTCATAACAACTTAATTAATTATTGGTGGTTTTAATTAAGTCCATATAGTAATAACTATAAAGCCCTATCTGCTCATCAGGATAAAGACCTGAAATTTTAGTTGGTTTTTTTAAATCATTTTATTATTTTATTAGGGGCTCATACAACTCTTATCACAATCCATACACACATCAACTGTGTAAAGCGCATTTGTACATTCATTGCCCT
>NW_022103912.1:389106-479775 GCF_000313985.2 Echinops telfairi
TGTTTTCTCCTCCAGATTGTTCATCCAGCCTGTCCTATCCAGACAGGCCTGCGGAGACAACAACATGCACACAAAAAAGACAGCGCAAAACTCAGCAACAATGTACAACAAAGCAGCAACAACATCAAGCCACTGACAAAGAAAAAATTAAAATATACCAAGAAAGAAAAGCTTGTAGTTAGTTCAAGGATCGCTGGCGTTTAAGAGTGTTTTCCAGTCCAGCCTGTTGGGGCACCACGCCCTGTCCCCAATGTCCACCCTTATCATTCCCTGGGGATCTTGTTGCTCCCCT
Source organism: Echinops telfairi (assembly GCF_000313985.2). Lineage (NCBI taxonomy): Eukaryota > Metazoa > Chordata > Mammalia > Afrosoricida > Tenrecidae > Echinops > Echinops telfairi. Next base: position 389,399 of record NW_022103912.1, read on the forward strand.
CCCCTGTATGGGAAGCATATAATCATCCAGGAACTCTGAATTTGAAGTAATTGGCCTTTATAAAAAATGAAAACGTAAATAATATATTTATAAATAGAACATTAAAAGTACATTAAACTTCTTATTCTTTAACTTTTAAAATGTGGATATTATTGTTTTTATAGTAGTTGTTATTGGTAGAAACGTAACAAGTAATTAATCGCACCCATTTTGATTCTGTTGAAAATACTTGGGCTGAGGTTGGTGCAATAGTATCCCAAGCAATTAAACATAAAGTAGGCATATGTGCGATTCCTTCAAAAAGTTTGTAGAAATGGAATGAAAAGATATTGGAATTTTTCCATGAACTTTTTGAAGCCCCTTCATATGTCAAAATATCCCAGGAGACTTATAAACATTTTTATTTTTTCCATTTAAAAAATATTTTATTATGTTTTCAGTGAAAGTTTTTGGTTTTTTTCTTTTTTTAAGTTTACGGACAAATTGCTTTTGTACTCAACAATTCAAGCACGGTTTGTTTGTTAAGTTTATTGCATTTCTCACAATGGGACACCTTAGATGGATGCTCAGAAACGGTTAGCTGTTTACCAAAGTGAGATAAGGGAGCATTGCTGTTGTGGACAATATGCCAGTTGATGGTAATGCCTTGTTCCCCAAAAAAACTATGACTCTGAGCCTCCAAGCCCAGTAACTCATTCTTTAAAGGTGTTCTTGGTTATGGCTGTTAGGTGAACGTTTACACAGAAAACTAGTGTTCCATTTAATACCGATTTGGGTCCAATCGGATACATTTGTTTGCTGTTTCCGTATTATTTGGGTTCTCTTTGTGTTGTTTCCATTGATTTAGCTTCTCTTCCCCTCTTGCCTTTCAATTTTTGCTTTTGGTAAATGTTGACTCTTTGGTCTCATGAGGGATATTTTATTGTATTTGGGGTATGTGTTTGTTTTCCTTATGTATTTTAACTTTTTGTGATTTGGGTAAAAGTTTACAGAGAAAATTGCTTTTACAATCAATTATATGATTCAATAATTCTGTAATTATAACTTACTGTAAAAGCCAATCTGTTATTTGGCTGAAAGACAATCCAATATTTAGGAGATCTTTTCATTTTTATCATCTATACATACATTGGGAATTTGCTGACCAAACTTTTGAAACCTCCAGAGGCAAAAGAAAATTTTGGTGCGAGGAGGATATCTACTGGTCCCTAGGTGTTTCTCTTTAAAGGGGCCCAAGAAACTTCAAAAGGCTGATTTGAAGCTTATTTCCGTACCAAAATACTCACTACAGTGAACTAGAATCCAACTCATCATAACACAATAGACTAGGGTAGACCCGCCCGTGTGGGTTTCCAAAGCTCTGAATCTTTCCAGGAAGGGTGATCCTTAGCTTTCTCGGTTGTTTTAAACTGTTGACTTTGCCTTGGGCAGCCCCCGTGGAACCCACTATCCCGCCCTGGGGTCCTTTTGTACTTGACATAGGTTGAACTGACGGTAGGGACACTATGCTTGCAAATTAAACCTCTCCCAAATCAAACCAAACTCATGGACTCATAGTGACCCTATACTGCAGGGTACAACTGCCCCGAGTATCCAAGACTGGAACTCTTTACAGGAGTAGAAAGCAGTGTCTTTCTCCCGCTGAGCTGGCCGGTGGTTCCACACTGCTGACCTTGCAGTTAGCAGCCCAACTCATAACCACTACTCCACCAGACAGCCTAAATTAAACCTTGCGCAAGTTTAACATACATGCTCTAGGGGCTGTTCTATAACAATGGCAGTGTGGTTAGGAGACATCTCAGCAGCACGACTATAAATATCAAACTCTTTCTTATTCCATGATGATTTTACATCCTCACAACTTTTTGTTTCCCTCTGATTCTGCTGCTCTCTACGTTGGTTGGTGGCTTGTGGGCTGATACATTTCTTGTCTTTTCCTATGATTTTCTTTTTCAGTTGTATATATATTTTTTAATCTCTTATTTCAATACATGGTTTTTGGAACTCAGTTGTCAAGCCATCAGAACACCTCAGTGTGCATCTGACCTTTCAGTCTGAAGTTTAGCTGGTTTGTTAAATATTTGCACTGCCCAGGGACTAATACATATGGAGCTTTTCGTATAATGTATGCTATAGTTCTTACTATTAACATACACCAAACCAAACTCACTGCCAGTCAGTTGATTCTGACTCGTAGTGGCCTGTCGGACAGAGTAGACTGCTCCTGTGGTTCCAGAGACTGTAGATCTTTGCAGGAGCAGAGAGCCTTAGGCTTCTCTTTCAGGACAGCTGGTGACTGTGAGCGATTGACCTTGCTGTTAGCTCAATGCACAAATCACTTCATCACCCCTTCTTTCAGAATTCACGTATGATTTTTTCTTTAAACTGCTATAAAAATCAATGGTGCTTTCAGATTTACTTTTTAAAAGCATCTTTGCTGTTGCAAATGTGGACATTAGAATTTAACACTTATTTAGCGTTTGTTCCACGTGGAATCATTGACGTTGGTTCCGTTCTTCACGTTGCACAACCGTGCTCACCCTTCCTTTCAGAATTGTTCTTCCTACATTGTAGATTTCATTTTAGTTTTGTTTCTAATGTTGTGCTTGCTTTTAATGGTCCTTACTCTTTTCTTTTATGCCTTAGAACATTTTTTTCTCTTGCATTACTTTTTTCCATATTTTGGTAGATTTTGGGGTAGCAGTGATTTTGAGCAATATAAAACGCTAGCAAGAATTCACATGGATTGATGTTGCTCTATCAGATTGCTATTTTGGTTGAATTTATGGAAGAAGAGTTATTTTATACACTCTTAAAACCAAAATAGCCTGTATTTATAAACAAACAAAACAAACCCAAAAAGTCTGATACCTAATCAAACTACTCTTATAACCAATAATTTTGCATTCCTGAACTTATTTTCATTTTAATAGTTGTACAGTTTAATAATTAGGGATTATGATTGCTTTATTCTTAATGACATTTTAAAAATATAAATCCCTATAACATTGAATTCATTTTAGGTCAACAGTTCTCAGGACGCATAATATCAATTCTTTTAATTTTCATCTTAGTAGTCTAGGAAATAGTTGATATACATTCTTTAAAATGAGATCCTACTCGGTATGTGTGTACAATAAAAAGGAAGGTAATTTTTCCATGAACACTTTGTAGCCCGGGGCTGGGGCTGGGGTGGGGTGGCAGATGTGGCACAGCCAACACGACTGATGTTCACACAGAAGCATCTGCCCTCCCATGTGGTTGGCCCGGTTACAGTTCTCGGTGTGCACTGTGTATGAGGTCATGCTTCGTTTGAAGACGTCATGGAAACACTGTTTTGTATCCTCCAGGTCGGATCCGCACGAGACGGCAAAGCTCTGGGAGCACCACCAGTGCTGCCTCTACGCCTTCTGATAATCGAGGCCGAAGTCGAGCTAAAGTCGTTTCTCAGTCCCAGCGTAAGAAGTCTATCTTATTCAACACCACTCTACAGTTGAAAAGTTTACGATACCCTGCTTAGTCGTTGCTCTTTGAAGCATGTGTGTGCATGTTATACATTGAGCTGAGGGGGAAACACGTTTTTATGACCCTGAGATAACAGGAGTCATCCTGATGTTTGCTGGGGGAGCTGTCTTTAAAGGAATGTGTTTGCTCTGGGTTGGGAGGCTGAATTCAGGGAGCCGCGCCAGGGGAAGGGCTTTCTCTCTGAGCAAAGTCGCTTTCCCTTCGACTTGTTTCCGGTTCCTTGAAGGTCTCCGTGTGGCTTGGCCCTGTTCTTTCACTTGCTTGTTTGGTCTCTTGAGTTGTAAAGAGATGTTTTTATAGCTCAAAAGAGACCCACTGAAGATACCTTCTACACGAGTGTTCCCGAAGTAGACAACCCCGCCTCGGGGTGGCACGCGGAGTACCACGGAGACTGCAAAGCAGACACCTATGTTTTACCTTGAATTATGGACCACAGGACAAAAGGCTTTAATTGCTAGGGGCCAAGCATATATTTTTTTTTTTTTTAAGTGGGCAGCAGGCCAAGTAAGTTTGAGAACCTATGCCCTCCATCAGTCCTATCTCATTACCATAGCAACAAATCCCACTTGTTCCCAAATGGGATTGTAACCACAAGTATAGACGTTAGGTTTTCAACACACATTTTGGTGGGACACAACTCAATCCATAACATGTTTCTATATGTCATCTCTCCGTGTGATTTTAATTGTGTACCATTACTTACATAAAAGTGGACTTTTTCCACTGCTTCTCAAGCCTGAAATGAAAACGTCTGAAATATGGCACATTTTTCTGTTGTCAGGAATCTTTCTGGCATTTTTTGCTGCCTGCTCCTCTTTTCTTGCCAGTGTGGACTTCTGCTTTTCTCAGCTGCCTTTGCTCCCAACATTGCTTCTCTGTATATGTTCAGTCATTTGAATGGTGAATAGCATCAGCCCTGAAAGCAGTCAAAGTTGGAATGAATATATTTTAAGCACCAGTTACATGAAAGTTTGAGAGTCTTGTTCCCTTTCCATGTAGAATGGAGCTGGCTCCCCAAGCTCTCAAAGGCAGTGGTAGTACTGTGGAGGGAGAGTCTCCCCTTTCCCAGGAGTTCCTTGGTCTCCTGAGTCTCTTCCTCAAAGCACTGCCGAGCCGATGAGTGCTTGCACCCACACCTTAGATTTTCTCATAGGACCTGGGCCTTCGCACTTCTTTCTGAAGTGTGGAGCTTTTCATGTTCCTTTGATAACTGTCGTGCTTATCTTTAAAAACCTAAGGGCCATCAGATTGCTGCCTTGCATGGAGCTGCAGGATGCTTTTTGGGGACAAGTTACCTTATATAGTGTAATGTACAGGAAACATGGGCTTGAGGTCCAGATAAGTCTGAACCTTCATCCTGGTCCTGCTGTGCTAGTGGGCAAATCTTTCAGCCTTTCTGAGCTTTCACATCATCGTCTGTAAAATGAGTAATAATAAAATTCACCTCATAGAACTATCATGAGAGTTTAATAAAAATTACAAACCTAGCAGGTTTTATCGCCATAATTGCTTCAGACCCACAGGTTCCTAGTCCAGGTGAGATTGGGCGCCTTGTTATTTCCCTCTTTATCACTCTCCACTTCAATAAGTTCAGAAGAGAAGGTGAGGAATGAGCTTACAGGATGAGAGATATAAATCAATATAGATTACGTTTATTAAGTCCAAGGATTCTCCATTTCTTATAATACTCACTTGCATTTTCCCTCGGATTCAGTGAGCAGGTGCACCTCAAAATTTACCTTGGAAATAGCACCCCAATTCTGAGTCTGTAAAATCCTAGTGCTTCCATGAGACGTAGACCAGTTTAATACAGGCCTATCTTGGAGATGCTGTGGGCTCTATTCCAGACCCTGCAGTAACGCAAATAACACAGGTGAATGACATGGGTTTTTTTTCGTTTCCCAGTGTATAGAAAAGAGACTTATACTGTCATCTTAGTGTACAATGGTATTATGAAAATTTGAAATATGTAAGAAGAGCCAAAATGTGACACAGATGTGAAATGAGCAAATGCTGTTGGGAAAAAAGAAAAAAGTCCCAATAGGGTTACGAGGTCACCTCAAAAAGCAAGGTATTCTGGTCATAGGGCTCAGGTTTTATTTCAAACAAAAATGTTAAGTACTCAGCATATGGGTCAATATAATCCGATGGAGTGGAATTTAGAGCAAAACAAAAATAAGAAACTAACCCTTTCTCTTCAGTGTCCATTCCTCCTTTGAAGTACGAAGGTCAAACAGTAGTCCACATTTCTGCAGGTCTCCTGTGTGTTGGCTTGTCTTCACCAGAGTCCTGTCACTAGCTGGGTCAGTACTGTATATTGTAGCTTTACAGATGTTACCTCTGCTTAGGATGTGGCAAAGTTAAGTGTTTTTTCTAGTAGGGACTGAATATAGTGGTAGAACTTTGAACTCTTTGAGAAATAATGCACCCGACTTGGGGGCTTCACTTTAAACCCTTTGCAGTCTTTTCTACGTACTAAGTTACACCTAAAGAAAGGAGATCGCCCAAGAGACTGGCCCATAAGCTTAGGCATTTCAATGAAATATTTGTAGAAATGATTTTAATAGGTAAATAGCCTACTTATATAGGTTACAAATGAAACTGATAGTTCTGTCTTTTAATAGTAAGTAAAATCGTTAGTATTCATTTTAGAACCCTTAATAATGTACATGCAAGGGGCAGCAAGTTTGTGGAAAACTCCATTATCTTTTAATCCCATTTTTCCATGAATCTTTTGAAAAACCCCTCTGATTTCAAACATTTGCTAATGGAGGCCAGAGTACTCTATAATTGTTTTTCAGTTTATAAATGTTTATTGAAAAACAATTGTTCATTGAACCCTTACCTCTGTGGCAGGTTCTGTCTTGGGGACCGTGGCACACGGATGAGTAAGATGCAGTCACGTCTGTGATTGCTCCAGGAGAACACTGGCCTTACTTTCCTCCACATCTCCAGGCTGTCCCTGACACATGGCAGCTTCTTAGAAAGTGTTTCCTAAGCAGATAGGAAATAGCAGAGGCTTCAAAAAGTGTGTGAAAAAATACTATTATTTCTAAATTCTATTTCTCTATGAACTTTTGAACACCCCCCCTTATAAAACCAATCTAGTATGATAAGTTTAAATAAGCAAAAATACAAGAGCAGAGCAAGAAGAAGCAGATAAAAACTGTGTGTTTGTGAACACAGGCACTCGTGTTGTGTTGCATGCTGACCTGCATTGTCTTATTGTTTTTAATCCACGTTTGCCTGTCCTTTGGTCTGCTACCATAATCAAGGATCCAGATCTGCCAATCCTGCTGGTGGTAAGACACCCTCTTCTTGCTCCCACCCCCTTTTTTTTGGCGGGGGGGTGTTACAGATTATACTTCCATGTCCCAAGTTTCTGCATAATAATCATTTCTCTCTTTACCACGAGCTTAGTTGATCCTTTTGCATTTTTCTGTTTGTTCAAATTATTGTTTGAAATTTTTTCCCCTCCTTTTTGTTATTATATGGCAAAATTAAGAGGTCCCGAGACACATTCTTCATGGTTGTATACATTGGAGAATTTTCACTGAGTCTTACTTTAAATTATAAATCATTGTAAAGCATTAATGTTTGTGAATAGTGACCTAAGTTTGTGATCTGAATGATAGTACTTTTCTTATCTCTATCTATTAATTATTGTATTATTTCCAGGTAAGTGCTCTCTTAAAGTTTCTTTACTACTGCTAAGTCGTTCTATTCTAGCATAGAAAAATATACTTTACATTGTATGATATTGCCTGTGTTTAGGGAGATCTGATATATAAGTACATGAGTGCATTCTGGTTTTTGCTATCATGATTTTCAAAATAAGGTTTTCTCTGAGAGAAAGTTTTGTCCCACCACTAAATTTTCAAAATAAATTTTGAATATTTATTATATAAGTATGTAGTATATCAGCTGGCTATTAATAAAATTACCAGCTGTTTTCAGGGAATGTGCTTTGTGATTCCTGCTTTTGTAGGGTTTTGTTTTTTTCTTCAATTTGAGGCTTAGTGTAGAATCAGTTTTTGTAATATTCATGTGAGAAATGAGAATATTATTTGTAGGCTATAAAAAACGTGTGTTTATTATATATGTACATGTATGCCACTTTGAATTCTCACTGCTTTATCAGTCTCTTCTATTTCTATCATTCATGCATATATATTTTAAAGTAACATTACTAGAGCGTAAAGATTTGTGACTATATGTTCACGGAGAATTAGTTTCTTAATGTGAAATATATTTTGTCCTTTTCAAATGCTTTTACTTTTTATTTCATTTTGTTTTAAGTGTGTTGTTTACCTCTTTTGATAACATTTGATGGAATTTGATTTCATAATTTTAAACAAATCATAAATCTCTGTTTTTTGGCAAATACATTTAATGTAGACATTTTTTATGATTACTGTTATGTTTGAGCTTGTTTACTACTATCTTATTTTGTGTTTTTTGTTTGCCATATTTCTGAGTACTGTATCCCTCCTACCCTTGTTCTTTCATTTGTGAGATTAATGTGGCTTTGGGGGCCCATTGTCCCCATCGAATGATGATATTTTTCCAGCAGTTATATTTATTTGTAGAGATTAACTGTAGAACAAGTGCGCTTGCTACTCAATCTGTCCTTTTTGTTCAATACTATTCATTTTTAGAACTCCAGTAATTTGTCTTTGTGCCAGGGACACTCTTTTATGTTTCCATGTATTTAAAAGAATAGTATCAAATTCTTAATGGCTGATCTAAATTAATGTGTAAACTAGCTTCTGGAATCGGTATAATTTTTGAGGGGCCTTTAAAAGTTTGTGGGAAATCCCAGAAAATTGGGTTTTAATTATATTTTTTCATGGAAATTTTGATGCCTCTAATATTCCATAATTTACATTTTTTACTCATTTTTTCCCCCCACTTGATTTGTAGCTGGTAGCCGGTCAAGCTCCCCAGGAAAACTGCTGGGCAGTGGTTACGGTGGACTTTCTGGAGGGTCCTCCAGAGGCCCACCTGTGACCCCCTCTTCAGAAAAACGAAGCAAGATTCCCAGGAGTCAGGGATGTAGCCGAGAAACAAGTCCAAGCCGAATGGGATTAGGTAAGGATCCTCAAACACTCTGTAGTACCGTGACCAACTTGGCTGCAGTGATTACCACATTTTCATGATGGTTTCTAATAGGAAAATAAAGGTCTGTTTTGAACTGAAATATCTTATTTGCCTGTGTTAAAAAGACATTTCCATTTTTACTTTACACATATTATAGGGAGAGGTTGCAATCAGAGCTGTTGGGTGAGTCCCTAGAAAGGAAGTAAAATCATTATAGGTTCTTGTGTTTTATAGTTAATTGCAAAATATAAGAATTGTATAAAAGGGCATGATTTTTTCTTCAACAATTAAAAGCAATCTTGCTTTGGATTTTCTATTAATTGATTGTTATGTAATAGCAGTAACCTGTGTAAATGTTCAGATGCGATTTTGTAGGACCTCATTTAGTGTTATTTTGATCTTCTTTAACGTAGAGAAAACTATAGTGAAATGTATATGGCCAAGTCTGTGTATGTATAGTTACTTAACTATATACATATGCTATTTACAAATATGTATATAGTTATTCTTTATAGAGTTTTGTTCAGACATAAAAACTAGAAATAGCTGAAAACTAAATGTGTTTCTTTTATGTGTTACAGAATTTATTTTCTTTGTATTGGTGTGTTGAGTTTATGTACTACTTTAAGCATTTTACTACTGTAAAGATAGTTTACTCTATTAAAATCTAATTCATATGCTCTTTTTTAAAAATTAAAAATGAGAAGTCTTTAATGATATATTGTGAAACTCTAAGTTTATACTCCTACATCTCTATTTCATTGTAGATAAAACTTTACTCATGGTACAAAATAAGAGTATTATACAATTCTTACATTCTATTGATCTGCCTTACTCAGCGTTTATCTCAACCCTTTTTCTATGAATGTTTACTTTGATATGCCAGATACTTAGTTGGTCTTAGAATTAGAAGATGGGTAAAAAGAAGTGTGGCTTTTTACTTCAAAGAGCTGTAGTTCACTGGGGAGAGAAGAAAATATGACAAATACTGTATTGGGGGCACTGGAACTACAGAAAGGAGTGTCTTTTGGCCCCTGCCATGGGAGACAGATGTGGCATTCTGCTACCATTATGATGGAGACCCTAGGGGACAGTTTTACTCTGAGCGGTCCTGGATGGCTGAGTTGGAATCCACTTGAGGACAGTTGGCTTGTGTTTGCTTTTCTTTAGTCCACTTGGCACACAACCATCCTCTCGACTGTCTGATAGGGGAGCCTTCTCAGAACAGGCTCTGTTTTAATAAAATGCAGGCAGAGATGAGAAGAAAGGTTTTCCAGTGAGAACACTGGAGTGTGCAGAAGCACCCAGTTGAGAGGGCTATAATGCATCTGAGGCTACCGTGGTTCGTTTGGAGACCGCACAGATAAAAGAGTGAAAGACCCGAGAGCAGAGGACTGGTAGAATCTACCCAAGAAAGACTCACGTTCAGAGGCAGACTGCCGCAGTGAGATGGCAATTGGAGAAGTGTTAAGAGGAGATAGGTACAAATGTTTAGGAAGTAGAGTGGAAATAATTTGGTTTGAAGGAACGTTTCCAAAGTAAGTAAAAAGTATAACAAACAGTGGTTTTGTTAATTCTTCACAAGGCTTTCCTTCTATTGGCATTTTGTACTATAGTCCCTGAGCTGGATGTCAATGAGAATATGATGGCTGGAATATCTAAATTTCACATATAGATTTGATGGTATAACAGATCTGTGATTAGAACTGGGTTTGCTTGAAAAATGCATTTGATTTCAAGTCTTAGGTGTGGAGTTTCAGCTAATTATTGAAGTTTTCAGTCCACATGTCATACTCTAAAACTACTTTGCTTTTTAGATACTTTACTTTTTATTTATTTATTTTTGCTATTTACTTGAAGATGGAAAATAACCCAAGTTATCTACTTTACCTATAACACCTGGTATTCTGTGGTCTTAATGCAGCTTGTGTTTCATGTAGTTGAAAAACAGCATTTTCTAAATTTATGAAGAGGAGGTCCTGTGTAATCAGAATCATAAGAAAAATAGGAGCCCTTCTCTTCCAACGAGTTGCTAATTGAAATGTTATTTTGGAGAAAAAGTTATTCCTTGGTACTCATTAGAAGTATCAATTACCTGCACAGTTTTAAGGCTATGCATACAGTTCTGATTAAAGCAGATATTTTATTCAAGTGTCTGCATTTTATGTGCATACAGAGAGAAATATATCATTAAAATTTCTACTCATTTGTCTCCACGGCACTGCTTAGAGATTATTTTATTTATTGGGGTGGGGGGAGCGGCGGCATATATATTGGTGCTTTTTTAAAATAATAGATGTATGCTAATAGAAACAACTAGTACATATCAGAAATATGACTATATCGCCAAGGATTTAACTCATTGAGTAGCAAAGTTAGATAATTATTTAAGACAAGGGGTAGTATTTTTAAAGAATATTTCTATACTCTCTAGCACAACAGTTTCATTAATAATTCAGCTAAGTTTAGGATTTGCACTGAAGTTGGGGGGAATCTAGTTATCTACATTTCACATTTTATTCAAATCATGCTTTTCTGTTTGTTTGAAATTATTTTTCTTTTTTAAATTTTCTTGAAATTATTTTTCTTTATCAAATTTGTTTTTACTTTGTGATTAGAAAACAATGCCCCAACTTTTCTTACTTAACATTTAAACTTTCTTAAGCAAGATAGGCTGTAATTCCTGTTGATGATAAGAAACAAAATAACACCAGATGGTACCCTTTCCTGGTACTTTATTCCCACGTATGCTTCCCGGTCACGTGTACAAAATATACCAGTGATTTGTGTCATTGTGTCCATGCGTCTGTGCGTCATTGTCTGTGTGTCTGCATCTGTGTGTCATTGTGTCTGTGTGTCGTGACTGCGTGTCTGCGTGTGTTGGGGTGTTCCTTTGAGGACACATGAGTAAAAACACTTAAGTGTCAATATTTATAGAAATTGTATTTAGAAAGTGCTGTCATCTTTGCCTTTTGTTCTTTGGTTTTCAAGTTTTTTGGCTAAAAAGACTTTGAAAAAGTTAAGAATTAATAACATTGTGTTTCAGCTGTGAAATTAGGCTGCCCTATGTAAGACCAAGATGCACAGTTTCCAGAGAAACGTTTTAGTGTATATACTCGTATAGAAGTCAATTTTTTTTAGCACATTTGTAATGCAGTTTTTGTGGTAAAATAGGTGCCTTGGCTGATATTCAGGATGGCTTATATGCGAGTATATGCGGTATGTTTTAAATATGAGTTAGCTTTGTCAATTCTATTTATAACAACCCTGAGTAGCACAAAGTAGAGCTGCCTGTGGGGTGTCCATGGCCGGTCTTTATGGGAGTACACTGCCTGCCACCTCTTTCTCCTGAGGAACAGCTAACTGGTGGGTCTAACCACGGCCCTCAGAGAACATCCAGACCCGTAACCACTGTGCTCCCGGGACTCCTCCTGCCTCTTGGATTAGATTTTGTAGACGAGTCTTTGCATGTGGTAGTTTTCCCTTTTGTGTTTCTTATGAGCCAACATTGAGAGTTTTAATATAACCGTTTGGAGGTGTGAAGCTATGCGCAAATTTACACACAATTGTGAACAGAAGGGGTTCCTTTCTGAGCATGCAGCTACTTACTGAGCCGCAGCGAAAGGAACCAACAAACATGAGTGGTCACTTTCTGTGGAATACCAGGAGGGTAAACCTTGTCCAGCATTTGTGCATATTGTTATCCTAAAACATTATCTGCTCACTCTGCTGAGGTTCTGTATTGTCTCCATAATGTAGTGCTGCCCAGAGAAAAGAAGAGTTTTCCTGTGGTTGCATGTAGCATGTATATGAATTCAAAGAAGAGAGTGGTAACTGATGAAAACCAAGTATCAAGCAAGAACTATAAGAAAATGCGCACCTAAGCATTCACAGATATAAAAAGCTGCCAGAACAGGTTTTTATTATTTTTTAGTCATCTTTTAGAGTAGGTAGGAAATAAGATGTTCACATAATGCTTTTCTGCAAGGAACTCAAGACATTTTTATATATGTATGTGATTTTATAGAGCACTTCTCATTTAAATGATGTGATTCTTCCTATTCTTGATTTTCCTAACGAGGAACTGAGGTCCAGTGAGTTTGCATGGAAGTACAGAGGTCAGTTCATGATACAGATTGTGGTCCTAAAGGGTAAACAGGATTGCTTTATGGCTTCCAGGAAAATGCTCATTTATTGTTGGGGATCAGAAGAAACTTGTCAGCTCTTTTGTGCTTTTACTGTAGCACCTGTTAGAATGTTACCAAGAACCGCAACGAATAGTCACCGCAACTTACCATGAAAACTGAGGGCATCTAAACCACCAAGGCAAAATAAAGGCAATACTTTGTGAATATCTAGAACCGTGACAGAAGTCCTGTTTGAACAGATGGCCCAGATTGCATTCCCGTGCGCAACCTCTCCTCGCCAGGGCAGACCTGAGCATCCAGATCCACTTACCTACTTTTTGGCTCTATTTCAACCCCAGTGCTGAGCAGTTTAGCCCAAGAGGACTCTGCTTTGGTTCCTTACCTTAACGTCCCTCATCATGGAATTCCATGCTTCTAGTTTCTAAGACATACTTGTTACAGCTTGGCAGTATTTTTGCTCTGAAACGATAGATAATGCTCCCTACATCATAGAGCACATAGTGCATTAAGTTTCTTATTTCCAAAATCTCTGAGCGAAAGATACGTTTATCCAGTCAAGAATTTCGTAGGTCCTCTTGAGAAGGAAATATTGCCCACTCCAGCTGTTATGTGAAGCATCCCATCTACAGGCATTCAACATGCAAAGCCAGTTCCAAGTATTTTTTAAGTGCTGTATTTGTTTGCTCAAACTAAATCAGGGAACAAGTAATCTTTTCCGAACTTTGGGGCCAAACTATTATTAGAGTCTATTATTACGCTATTCATGTATCTTATAATCTCAGTGTTTTACAATTGGGGAAACAAAACTTTACATAGGTAATCATACAGTAATTCATTATTCTCAGGTCAGTGGAGAGATCTCTCAAGATGAATGTTAGAATTCTCAGACAAGGTTCATGAAGTGGTTGGTTAGGGATCATAGGCAAATCTTTTTTGATTCCCTATTAAAAGCCAAGAGTAGATTCAGTACCAGCCCCAACTCTTTACAGGTATTGGTTTAAATAATTATCTCTATGTGAATCATCTGCACATTTATCTGAAAGGGCGGCTGTGCTAGTTGTATTATTAGCCTTCATGACTTCTCTTTGTAAAGAAAAGATGGGCTGGGGGAAGTGAATCCTCTTCCATTTAATCAAGTAAGTTTGTGGGGTTTAGTTACCTAGCCTTTTATTCTGATTATATGGCAATCCAAATTGCATAATCCAAGAACCAGGAAAGGGAATTCAGTTTTTTATCTTCCTGTAGAGAAATCTAGATAATGTCTAAGAGACTTTTTCCTTTTGTACTTTTTCATGCCAGTTTATTCTTTAGTAAGATCTCCTTTCTCACATTTTGGTGTTGTTTCACTCTCATCTAGCGTTGCTAGTGCTCTGAGGCATTGAGCATGATCAGTTTCATGCAGACCCGCTGCTGTTGGCCCATCAGTCAGTATGCCCTCGTGGTTGATAGCACTCCCAGCGTCGACAATGCCATGATTACATGAACATAATGTGACTGACGTTTTGTGAGTTTGTCTATCTTCATTAAACTTGTTCACCTTCTCTGAAACCCCTCATGCTGCACACTAGCACGGAGCAGCCGTATCCCTCGACCCAGCATGAGTCAGGGGTGCAGCCGCGATACCAGCCGTGAGAGCAGCCGAGATACGAGCCCTGCTCGGGGCTTCCCTCCACTTGGTGAGTACATGGAGGAGGCGGCTCTGGGAGTGAATTGTCCCTTCCCTTTGCTCCACATGCTTTCCCAGACACTGCTAGGTGGAATGACCTTCTTTCCCTCTTCCACTGTCTTCGTGATCCTTTCTTCCTTTTCCTCTTCCTTAGTGACCATCCCCCTCTGCATGCTTAGATTTGGGCATCTTTCCTTTTCTATATATGACAGGGACCACTTCACTGCGTACTGTTTGTTGTCTCTTTTGACCACTGCTACTAGTCACGCCCATCTCTTTGGTAATTTCTTGTAGAAAGCAAAGTTCTACTGTAGATAATTATTGCTTAAAAGCAAAATTAATGTAAAATTTATCCTTGGTCATTGGCACTTCTACATTTTCCCTTAATTTTGCCAGAGATAAACCCATATTAAAGAAGAAACAAAAGTACTACATTGGTATCATTTAGAAAAAGAAATGTTTTTCACTAAAATAAGGAAAGACCTTAATGTAAAAAGTGGCATGAACGAGAGTTGAACGAAGATGTTAGATGGCTTTTAAGTAAGCTTTCTTTAAGGCGATCTAAAAATAATTTTTTAAATTGACTAAATGTAAAATTTAACATTACTAATTATGTAGATAATTAATTATTCCTAAGATCTGTAGGGTATTTAATATTTGTAACCTGGTGCCATACTAAAACCAAAATATTATAGTACTTAGTTGCTATGAGGTATTCTATGAGCTGCATCTCAGATCACCAGCCAGCTATCAGTTGGATTGGATGCCTTCTCAACCCCTGGCCCCTTCATTTTTTTAATATTCAGAATTTGTATTGTAACAATAATAACATTCAAGAAAATGTGATACAGAGCATTCAAGAAAATTTATCATTTTATTCATGTTTTCCTTTTAATAATTCTGTCTTTCTTTAAAAGGAACACATGGTATACCTTTGTATCTAGTACAAATTCTTAATTCCTTAAGCAAGCTATCAAGACGTGCCTTCAGCAAAAATAAAAGCTTTCTATAGACCAGGGGTCCTCAAACTTTTTAAACGGGGCCAGTGCACTGTCCCTCAGACCGTTGGAGGGCCGGGCTATGTTTAAAACAAAACTATGAACAAATTCCTATGCACACTGGACGGGTCAGCTGTTAAGCAGGATAGGCAGTGGCGGCAAAAACACCTGGTGGGCCGGATAAACATCCTCGGCAGGCTGCATGTGGCCCGTGGGCTGTAGTTTGAGGACCCCTGCTATAGACTTATTAATTATATTTTAGTTCTTGCCATTTTAAGTGCTTATAGATATATATTTTCCTCTTGATAAGTATGAAGAGTAGAAATCAAGTCTTAATGTTGCTTCTGTCTCTTTCTAATGTCATACATTTTCTACCCCGCCGCCCACGGCTAATCCAAACCTAGTTATATTTCTTTATGAACCATATTCTTTATGAGCTTCTGAAAAGAGGAGGTGAAACAGTTGCATACGCTCTGCTGTGTTAGATGACTCTTGGCACTTGACTTAAAAGATGCTGATATCAAAGAGTTCGGGAAGAAAGTGTTTTGAAACTGATGGTGGCAGCAGTTGTTCCATTATGCTGGAGCTAATTGAATCGTGAATTGTTATAATAACTGTACGAGCTCCCCCAAAATGCTTAACCAAAACAAAAGAAGATGCCGATGAACATGAGAACTTGAGTGGGGTATCTCATTTGCTGCTAACCGGCAATTGCTTCCACAGCAAACTAAAGTAATCAATCTAAGTCTCCACACTGCATGAGTGGCAATGAGGATTTTTCCCCTTTAAATGAAGGTGTTTTAAATATATGTTTTTGTATGTCACCTTGCAAACAGCCTCTTATTGAAGCCTGTTCATGTCATTGCTCTTTTTTTGGTCTTCCAGAGTAATTTGATGTTTTTATTTTTAAATCAGTTTTTATTACAGTATTTAACGATTATAGTGTTTGTTTGTTTTTAAGTCCAGCATGTGGTCTGTGGACCAGACAAGGTGTGCTGCATTCTTAACACCATAATGGAACCCTGCAGAGTTGAATGATCTATCTGGTCTCGCTGAATTTCACTTTCTTTGGTTGAGATAGATCTGATTAATTGTCTCGGTGAGGAACCGGAATGCTGAATGGCATGTAGAATGACTTCTGGGAAGGCAGAAGACTCAGCTGAAGTTGTGTCCTCTTTCCGAGCACACTGTACCATCACGTGTGGCTGCTCCTGTAACCCAAACAACACTCCTCTCTCTGGATATACCACACTTCCTCCTTTTTGGTTAAATCAGTTTCTCAAACTTGTATCCAGCAAGTGCAACGACAATACGCATGTGCACCCGTTATGATTCTAAGTAGTCATCAGGTATAATCCCTTTTGTGTCCTGATTCACCCTGAGACAACTATTATCCCTCTTTTACAGATGATGAAACAGGATCTTAGGGGGATTGAGCAACTGTGGGGGATTAAGCATTAAGGTCACACAGTTAACAAATGATGGAGACAGAATTTGAATCCAGGTCTGATTTCCAAGCTCATCTATTATCCTGCTTCACGTGAAAATGGTTCTGATAATTCTTTGTATCGTTAGTTTCTCAAAATGTTCTTTCTGCGAGTTTGCTCCACAGTTTGGCTCTAAGACAGTGCTCGAGATGTTTCGGAAACACCAGTTCTCGGGCTGGGCTTTCAAAACTAAGCCATTAGACGGTTGTTGTTCTCAGCAGAACGTGTGTGCCTTGCTCTTCCTTCCAGAGACTGTAGTGGGTCCCTCTGCCTTCACATTCATTTTAATAATAATTTTACATCCCGTTTGCAAATTTTTAAGATAGTATGTCAATGCTCATTAGAATATTATTGCAGCCAGTCTTCACTTTAAAAAAGAGAATGAAGATAATTATGTTTCTGCATATATACACACATATATATAATTTCATGTATCCGGTTCTACTCTAAAGTTATTTTAAACTTTTTTGGAGTGAGAATATCCACCTTCTCCTCACTTATCAACATGGTTAGGTTCCAAAGACCAAGCCAATAGGAGAAAATTGGCATTAGTGGAAACAGAGGATAACCACACCAGATCACAAATGGACGAGGTCTCTAATAGCATCACATAGTGGAAATTACTTTATTACATAACTACATGTCTCACTGCGAAACCACTGAGAACCAGAGACCAGGCAAGTTGACCAGTACCTTCAACTCTCACATCTGTGTTACTCTCACCTCGCACTTCAGTGTTTATACTGCCAGACATACAGATTTTTTTTTATGGTTACAAATGCTAAATGTTGAGTAACAAGACAGCCAGGAATGAAAGAGTGTGCAGATGTGTGGCTAGACCGAGAGTTCTTGATGAAGCACAAAGGGGGTCTAGGGCTCTTCTGTGACTCAGGCTTTGGCTTGAGTGGGTTTACGTGGATTCCATTGTTGCGTGTTTGCTTATGAGTATAAGGAACGACTTACTATGAGACAGATTTACTGTTGAAAAACAATGGAAGGCTGAATTTATAAATAATTTACAGATCAGGTGTTGCTAAAGGCTGTTTCAGTTTAAAGTATCAAGATAAGACATTAATGTATTTTTACATTAAATTAATAATATGCTTCAGTCTTACGAAAATATTTTGTCAACTTTCTCATTTAAGTAAAGTGATCATTTTATATACAAGGGGGGTACCCCCAAAAAAGAAAGGAAAAAAAGGGGGGAAAGCTCAGCTGGGCGGAGCTTTACGTAGTACACATTTTTCCCAGTAGGTGAGCATTGAGCAGCTCACTCTGAGTTAGTGCACCCAGTGGTGTCACCTGGGAGGTTCTCTCTGGTCACAGTGAATTTTTTCATAAAAGCGGTTTCACTCGAACCTCGTTTTTGTGATGGCCGATTTAAGAGAACAGTGTGAGGCTGTGAAATTTTGTTTCCTGCTAGGAAAAAATGGTTCAGAAAGTGTTGTGATTTGAACACAGCTCATAAGGACAATCCTATGGGAAAAACTCAAGTGTACGAGTGGTTTTCTCATTTCACAAAAGGTGAAATGTCGATTAATGACAAACCTCGTTGTTCTGGATGTCCGTCAACTTCCCCAGTGGATGAAAATGTTGACTCGTAGTGCATTTATATGGAGTTCTATCCACCAGGTCAGATTGTTAATCAGACTTTCTATTTATAAGTTCTGAAAAGATTGTGTTAACAGGGTGCCTGATTTGATGGCTTTTGCCACCATGACAACGCCCCTGCTCACACAGCCATCCCAGTGCACCATTTTGGGTCAAAAACCAGCATGCCTCTTTTGCCCCACGCACCTTACTCACCTGACCTTGCTCTGTGTGACTTATTTTTGTTTCTGCGAAGGGAGAGGGACATGAAAGGACAGTGATTTGACTACATAGAAACATGAAGAAAAAAACGAGGGAGGTACTATCTGCCATTCAAACAGATGAGTTTGAAAAATGTTTCTGAGAATGGAATGGCAGATTTGACATATGTATTAAGTGAAATGGAGAGTACTTGGATAAGGTTATTTTGTTTTAAAAAAAAATACATAGCTTGGGGTGGGGGAATTCTGGGTTTCTTTGATACCCCCGTATATGTTAGAGATTGACAGTTTGTCTTGATTTTTGTGTATCTTGAGGAAGGAGGCATTTTCTTTTCTATTTTATAAGCTGGTGAAAATGTTTTCCTAGTGACCAGGTAATATTGGCTGTTTAGTACTATATATAACACGGGTATGCATATTTTATAAAGCGATAAGAGCATATGTATTCTAGTGAGGAGTTTGAGGCTTGGGTATCTTACAATGAAATGTACAAGTGTTACAGGATATTTTAGTATTGCTAGGGGAATATAGCACTACTCAGTATTGCTGTGGTAAGCCCATGTAGAATCACCATTTTCTTTTCTGCATAGGGAATGGAAGTATATTTTCTTGCACTTTCTGTAATTAAAAAAAAGTGGGGGGGGTACATGCAACTGGTAAAATAAATGTTTTAATAAAATTATTGTTCATAAGTATTTCTAAAAGTAATATCTTTCACATCATACAATTTAGCACCTATTTTTTAAGTTGATGAATAATTATATGAGCTATGAATACTTTCTGAAAAAATACAATTCTCATGTTAAATTGGAGTTTACTCTTAGCCATCACTCCCACCAGCAGCACCACCACCACTAACTGCTATGGTTACTTCTGATGTTGATTGTGTGCCCTGCACTGTTATATGCATATCACATTTAATCCTTTTAGTAATTCCCCGGAGGTAAGTGTCATTGTTCATACCATTTTACAGTCCAGGAAACATGAAACAAAGAGGTTTAATTCTTTGCTGAAGGTCCTAAGCTAGTTGTGGTCCAACCGAGGTTTGCGCATAGTGGTATTGCGAAGCTAGTGCTCATAATTGTTGCAAGTGCCTGTCCAAGAAAGGTAATAACATTTTTTGACTAAGTTAAATAATTAAACAGTAATTAAACAAGTAGTCACTTAATAACTAGTGTATTTGTACATGTTAGGTAGATTCTACAACTTAAAATTTTGAATGGCCATTATAATCCAACTGGAGACAATGGAATACCAGTGGTTAAGCTACCATACTTCTATTTCTGTTCGAAGAGCATTATGAACGAACTTCTATGCTTTTGTTGTTGGTGCATGGTTGCATATGCATCGCACACTGATGAAACATCTCATAAGCTGAGTTAATTATCCATCATACTGCTGTTCCAGTCTGGGATTTGGATGGTGCTCAGGGACTCCCGGGGCCCTTCATGTTGCATATTTCCATAATGGCTGATGTCGTGTCATGGTGTAAATATTAACCCGACTCCAAGTTGGTGGATGCGTACATACTTAGTTGGGCAGACCTTGAAGAGTGCCTTGTTGTGCCTGTGTGTTTCATAGCTGTAAGAGAGCCTGCAGGCTCCCATGGAAGTTCAGGAATTTATACTTCCTATCCATTTATATCCAGCACCATTTCTTTTCATGAGAAAACTTGGCCTGGTTGGTAACAGTCCCTGTATTTTCTTTGGACTGTGGCATTTTCTGTCTTGGATACTTCTTGTTAATCGTGTGGGTGTTGCCATTCCTTTTACCTGCAGCCTCTCGACGTCATTCCAGGTCCACTAGTGCTCTCTCCTCTGCTGAATCTGTGGGG
The DNA here is from genome assembly GCF_000313985.2 of Echinops telfairi. NCBI lineage: Eukaryota > Metazoa > Chordata > Mammalia > Afrosoricida > Tenrecidae > Echinops > Echinops telfairi. Next base: position 409,968 of record NW_022103912.1, read on the forward strand.
CAGTCAGGTGAACAAGTGCTCACTGCATGACATGGCTTCTTCATCTGTTCTAGTTTCATACCCATTTAACATTTGTTTTCATCAATGTTGGCTAGCACTTGGCATGTATGCACTTCATATTATTTTTCCCCAATGTGCTTTTTAATTTTTTTAGTTCTTGAATGTTTATATAATTCTATTAATAGGTCATAGATGCTTTATAGCCCATTGACAATATTACTTCTCCAGGACTCGTATTTATGTTTAAATAAATAAAAATGAGGAAATACTATACCCTTCCCTTTCCCCGAGGAAAATATGAACAAAAATAGGCATTATGAAGGGTCTCTGGGAAAATGGGTGCTGATAGCATCCAGCAGTCTTAATTGCCAGTCGCTGCTCCCAATAATGTGTCAATTATTAATGTTACTGATCAGTATCAGATTCTAATTATTTTGAGGTACTAAATGTCTCAAATTATAGCAAGTATAATTTTATATGTATACAATTTAATTATTCCAAAATGTTTTATAGAAAAACAACGTCAGGATTCAGATCATCAAGTCTGGCTAAAGGTGGCCCAATCTTTAGTAGCCTGCCAAGCTAACCTTCCTGTGTGGGCTGTTTAACAGCACCAAAGGACACATGGATATCAGTACAAAATTCGCCTTAGAAGTATGCTGGGTTTAACGGATTTCCTTTTGTGTCCCTAATAGCTACAACTTTGTCTATTGAATAAGACATATAACCTACTGATTTGTGGACTGTTGATGGTGACAACTGATGTCAGTTCACTGAGGCAGATAGTTTTCTGTTCTCTTCTAAATGAAGACAGCGAACCGTTTAGCTTTGCTATGTGGGTTCTGGAAAGTTGAACAGTTAATAGTCTCAGCAGTTGGACTACCACACAGACTTGGGTCTGGTAAAAGCAGCAGACTTACCATTTTACTTAGAGTTAGGCAGACATTTCCCCCCTAATATTTTATATTCAAATGATGATCTATGATATGTATCAGATGATCAGCAGTCACGGTGTACAGCAAAGCTGTATGCATTTGCGAAGCACAGATTTATGGCATTGTTCTTACAATTTTAATTTTGTGTCAAAAGAAAAAAAAGTATTTCCCTGGAGCAAGAATGGCTGGCATGAGATGTACTTTTTTTCCAAGACTTAGCTTTCTTTTAGTTTATGTTGGGTAATTTATAAATGGCTTGTAACTGAATTATTTTCATTCTGTTACTCATAAATTCCCTACTATCTACCCTTTTTTAATGGAAAAAGAAACTTGAATAAAGATCATTTATAAAATTATATTATTTATACAAAATCTCAAATTGATACTTGTTTCCGATTATAACTGACAGATTTATGTGTATGTATAGCTGTTCCATGGAGTTGTGTAGCCGTCTTTTAGCTTACATGGCATATTAAATTGCCTCTTAAACATAATGGGGAAGGTGACATTCAATATGGCAAGCAAGTGCATTAAAAAAGGGGATAGTAAAGCATACCGTTTTGTTTCTCTCTAGAAATCCATGACTTTTGATTAGCGGCGTTTAATTTCTTTCCTTTTCTGTGTTCAGAGGGTTAACGTTTTGAAGCATACTTTTGAGCTTGAAGTACCATTCCAGTTTTATTGCTGATATGCTAGATCCAAAATTTTAAATATATTATTTTATGGAAGAGATTAATTCATATAAAACAGATAATAGTACTCCCTTTATTCTAAATGTTTCATTACTAGCTTAGGGCCAGTGTAAAGATTTTCCTTGTGTAAACAGTGCTTTATTTGCTAATCCAGAAGATATTTTTTATTTTAATGTTTTTCTTCCAAAGGTTTTTATACATTAGAAGTTTAACTATGAAACTTCCCACCAGTAGATGGTGTGGTGCACTTACAAAGTGTAACACTGAGTTTTTCTTATTGTAGTCTTAGTGTCCAGCGCTTCATAAGGAAGGCTGGTCAATTGACATAATTGAACGCTAGAAAATTATTCATCTTCATTATCAGTTAACATGCTTAGATTAGTTGTCTCAGCTACTAAAATTTATTTTAAAGCCTTTGGATTCTTGTCTTGTTTACACGTTTGAAGACTATTGTCTATAAATCCTTTGTGGGACTCAGGTAAAATTTGTATTGAAGATTATCTGAATGATAACTGTTTTGCAGTGAAGATACTGGGTTTTTGTGATGACTATTAAAGAATCTAAATAAAATTGCTTTTTAAATAGCCTTGTTTAGTGATGAATAAGTATATAAAACTAAACATCAGTTAAACACTAATGATACTTGTAAAAATTTGTACACAATTCAACTTAAGATATTTGTTTCAAATTTTAACTTGTAACTTTCAAGCCAGTAAGTATTCTAATTAGCTTGACCAAGCATCAAAGACACCTTTCTCCAGAGAAAAAGCCTAAATGGATTAAAAAAACCTACATGATGTTGTGATAGAGCTAAAATTATAATCTGTAGCCTTATAGAAGATTCATCCATATAAAACAGATATTAGCCTTTCCTTTATTCTAAATGCTTCATTACTGAGCTAGCTAGTCCCCTTTCTCTTCTACTCCTTAAAGCTTTTCGATAATAAAATATTATTTATAATTTTAACTGACACGATGCTCTCTACCATAAGAGTCTTAAATGTGAGTAATGGACACTCTGCCGCAGTCAAGGGTAGTTAATTCAGTCCAGTTTGTGAGAAAAGGCAGGAGCCCTTGCAAAGAAGTGAGAGGACTTGGCGTAAAGTGATAACTCGTTTGCTTTTGTGTTTCTTTTAAACAGACCGATTTGGGCTTGGTCAGCCAGGCAGAGTATCTGGCTCTGTGAATGCCATGAGAGTTTTGAGCACGAGTACAGATCTTGAAGCCGCAGTTGCTGATGCTTTGGTAAGAGGCATGTTGTACGCATGAGTCTCTGAATTGCTTTAACCTTTTTGTACTGCTAATAAGAAATAGCCCCACACTGAGTACGCAGTCATCTCTGACAGCCTTAAAATTGTATAGCTACTGAAGAAATTTATATTATTATTGCTTCCGAAACTTTTACCTCTGCGTCTAAGTGAAAGCTGGCTTTCCAGATATTATCAGCATGCAGAGTTTCCACCGTGTCCCTGCAGACCGGGGGTCTTGAGGACACTGGGCTTCTCAGAGGGCGTTGCACTTCTCCTCATTCTCCTCTTTCCTTTTTAACCATGTTTTTGTACATTTCTTGTTTCCCATTCTGTTTCTTCCTTTTCACTCTTAGTGGACTTAAATGCCACAATCTAAAATCATTATAAGAAGTCATAGAATGTGCACTTCTTGCTCCACATTGTTGTTGTTGTTTAAGTAGGTTCTTGATTCATTATTAGAGGAGTCCTGCTGCCGGTGAGGGCATGTGTTGATCAGAACCACCGCAAGGTCGGCAATGTGAAAGTTGATCATATTATTGTTACTATTACATAAGAAAAATTTCTGAAATGCTAAGGTCAATTATTTGTGGATATAAAGCAATGGTAGAGTGTGCTTTCACGTTAACGTAAAATCTAAGAAAATCAAGATTGAGCCGTCAGAGGTTCTTTCCTTTGTGTTTCTAGCAAAAAGTTCTTTGGTAGAATCAGCTTGTACTCATTTTTCAAACGTTCCTTTTGAAAGATGTATTTTACCTTGTAGTAATAGGGCCTTTTGCATATTAGCTTGTGTGCTTTGCGTGTGAAATAAGTGTTTCTGGTATCTCTGGACATACTGTTGCTGCTTCAAGATTTATTATAAGGAAAAGGGATATAATACCCTTCAGACCTTGAACCTTTAGCCATGTTTCATCTGATCCAAATTTAAATGTCTATAGCTATGGTGCATTCCTTCCCCTCTCTCCCTCATTTGTTGGTGGTCAGTCAGAATTCTGTGACAAATTCCATGCGCAAGCCATTTGCCGTTTCTTAGAATGGTCTCCCTGTCAGCAGGACTCCTTGGCCAGCTATATTCACCAGTGTGACGCTTAGAAAGTTTGTACTTGGCAGATCTGGAGTGGAGGGTGATTACTCTGTGGCTTGAACTAGAGTTCAGACTGCAACAGAATTCAGGGAAACTTTCTGCAGTCAAGTTGTAGCATTTGGAATCTGTTTCTTAGACTCTAGGAAGTAGAGGGTCAACGAGGCTTCCATTTGAGGCACAGGAGTGTTTTCATGCTTTAAAGAGCTGCATAAGGGCCTGTGTGCCTACTGTTAAGAGGGAGGGTGGGAGTTGGTAGTTTGAGCTTTGTCTGGACTTTTGTCCTTTTCTCTGAGCGCCAGTTACACTGGTGCTATAATCATACACTGGATTAAATAGCTACTCTTCCTGCTTGTTGTACAAGCGACTTGGGATCTTTGAGAGTGATCTGCTTCAGGAATGATACAGAATTCTTGTCTAACAATAGAAACACCGGGGCAGACATTATGTACCATGGCAATAGATAGTAGAATTTGCAGTGACCACAGAGAGATGTACCTCACTGATGTAGGGAGAGTTTTGGCAAAGACTTATAGTACTTACTTGAAATACTCTGTAAGAGATGGTAGGAGATGCCATCTTGAAGGCATTCCTCATTATTATTTGCTTGATATGAAATGCCTGCTAATCGATGTTTTTGGTTGGCTAAAATATGTTTTGCTGTACACTTTTGTTGCAAGAACAATCCCTACATACGCTTCTGACCTAATTCTCTATGCTTTTTCCCTGCCCTTCAATATTTCCCTGCCTACAGCTGTTAGGAGACTCCAGGAGCAAGGTACCAGTGCTTTAACTTTTGTTTTACAACTTTTTTTTTTCTATTGCGAAAATATTTTCCTTAGCAGTTAGTGAAAACGACCAATAATATAGTAAATGAACTCTGAATTATCTTTATTAACTCTAGTAATAGTGGTGAATCAGTCACATTCCATATATATTTCAGTTGCTTGTTTTATGTTAAGCTGTACTTCTCCTATTAGTGTTTTGTGTTCTTTGTTAATCCTACCTGTACCTTCTCTGATATTGTTATTATTTTCACGAATGCACTTACTTGAAATTTTTATTTTAATTTAGCTTACATCTATGTAGGATGACTATTATCAACTAAACCAGTGGTTCTCAACCTTCCTAATACCACGACCTTTTAATACAGATCCTCATGTTGTGGTGACCAACCATAATATTATTTTCATTGCTACTTAATAACTGTAATTTTGCTCCTGTTATGAATTGGGCAACCCCTGTGAAAGGGTCGTTTGACCCCCAAAGGGGTCGCGATCCACCGGTTGAGGACCGCTGATCTAAACACGATAATTTAGAAAGTAAAAGGAGACGATGCTATTAGTAGCTATACTGGGCTGATAGGAATAAAGCAGAACTACACTGAGCAAGTTGGGGTCCATGTGTCCCCACTCTATTATTAAAAAATTGCATTTATGTGGTTTAATCCAGTGACTTATGGTTTCAAAGAAATTGTATTTTATCAGTCTTATAAAGCCATTTCTATGCTACTTAATGCCTTTAACTTGTTTTATATCAAGGGTAAGTAAAATTAATGAAGTAGATAGCGTAGGCTACTTTTTAAAATAGCCTGTTTGCTTTAAGATAGATTGTAAGTCCTTTATAATAACTGTGGCTCAGATAATATAAGACACCTTTTATATAGAATTCTTCTGCCATTTATATTTAAGTTTCAGGCTTTCTTAAGGGAGTGTGAATATTCAAACAAGTTTCCCCATAAGCCATAGTCAAGGTGTATTGCTTTTGATTGGAGAACTGTTGCATATACATACCTGCATGTGCCAGGTGCTGAGCTAGATTTTTTGAGTCTGTTTCCCTATTTGATCTTCAAAACAAGCCCGTGAAAGAGGACTAATTATTACTGCCTTAAAGATGAGGAAGCTGAAGCAGAAAGATTAGGAGGCTTACCATGCAGGCCTATCTGATACCATGTGAAGTCCAGGCCCAGTAGAGCGCATCTCCTAATGATTGCTTTGCTTACTCCTTATTTTACCTACTGTAGGAATGCTTTTCTGTTTTCACTGCCTTAGCTGTAAGCACAGAGAAAGTTTATGTATATGAGAATCTTTCACATTTGACCTTCTGGTGTGGATTTTTATTGGTTTGGCTGATATAAATCTATTTCTGTTTCCATCACCACTATCCCTCCTTGGATTTGGCAGAAGAAGCCTGTGAGAAGGAGATATGAGCCCTATGGGATGTATTCTGATGATGACGCCAATAGCGATGCCTCAAGTGTGTGCTCTGAGCGCTCCTACGGCTCCAGGAATGGTGGCATTCCACATTATCTGCGGCAGACGGAGGATGTGGCTGAAGTACTCAACCACTGTGCAAGTTCCAATTGGTCGGAAAGGAAAGAAGGGCTTCTAGGCCTGCAAAACCTACTGAAGAGCCAAAGAACACTGAGGTAAGGACAATACAAAGGTGGTGACCAAGATTGCATCCTAGCAGGTTCTTATCTGAATCCCTATCACCTAGGTCTGGAGTCTTGCAAACTTATAGGTGCTGATACAGATAGCATTGGTACTAAAATGATAAAATCACAGTCTTTGCCACCCAGGAGCTTTGAAGTATCTAACAGTTGATGATATTTTGCATTTTGTGAAACACATGGTTCCCTTTGGGCCTCTTTTGTTCAATAGGTATTGTTATTTTCAAGCTTGCAGTATAGAGTGCAATTTGGGTAACACAATAAGGTAGCTCTTCAGGTTGGTATACTGTACATTGCACTTACGGATCCTGAGGAAAAGGACTGTAGTCTCCGTCTGAACTCTTAATTAGCAGTAGAAGACAAAACCAATCACCTTGGCTTTACTACTAGTATAACCTCTCCAGATTCAGCAAGGATTGTTAGTAGGAAGTAGTAGATTAATGGAATGCAAATGCACAGCTCCCTGTGTGGATGTTGGCATGGCGAGCATGTTTTTTCCTATAGGTACCTGGTTTCAGAATTCAGTGAATTCATTGAGGAGTGCAGTTTCTGATGGGTGGTGGTCATGGTGGTCTAGTACTGCCATAACGAATGTCACAGGTGGATGCCTGTAACAACTAAACATATCTTTCCAGTTGCGGAGGGTGGAAATCTACATTCAGGTGTAGGCTCTAGAGGAAGCCCTGCTCTCTCCTTGGGCTCTGAGGAAAAGCACTTGTCTCTTCAGCTTCTTTCCTGGGTCCTTGGAGATCTCACTGCTCCTTGGCATCCACCTTTTCCCATCTCTGCTTCTTTGAACTGTTTGTTTCAGCTCCTTTATACCTCAAGAGATTAATTTCTGCTTCATTAACATACAAAGGCAATGTATTCCCAAATAGAATTATAACCACATGCATAGATGTTAGGATTTACAACACATATTTTGGGGGGTACATTCAATCCATAGCAGTGGTTAAGTATGCTGTTGATCATAACAGCTAATAAGATTGGAAATTACAATTATAGATATCTAACTATTGGCAATCCTTTAAGAAAGTAACTTAGTTCAGCCTGAACCTCTGCCTCCTATTCATTTGTGTACATTTGAAACAATTAAAATTTTGGAAAGCACAAATGACTAAACTGTATCCTCCTCCTCCTTATTTTTGTTTAATGACTTTTTTATTGGGAATTCCAAACTCAAACCAAACTCACTGCAATTGAAGTGATCCCAACTTAATAGCAACCCTACAGGCCAGGGTAGAACTGCCCCTTGTGGGTTTCTGAGACTGTAACTCTTTAAGGCAGTAGCAGCCCAACACGTAACTGCTAAGGCACATGGGTTCCATTATTAGGTGGGGGGACTTACACTTCAGGCCATCAACTCTGCATCTAACATTTCAAATTATTCAACAGTTTCCCCACCCCCTTAGGTTTCTCTTTTCTGCCTTATGGCTCCCTGTTCACCCTTTCACCCAAGTCAGTACCTAATAACCTCCTATTTCATTGCTTCATCTTCTTTCCCTTGCCCACCTCCTGTATATACAAGTCTTTTGTTGGCGTTTATCCTTATGGTAGTGATCACATATAGTATTTGTTCTTTTGTTAATGACTAGTTTCATGATTGTTTTTCACCCATGCATACTATTCCATTGTGTATATGTACCACAGTTTCTATATTCATTTTTCTACTGATGGGCATTTGGGCTGTTTCCAATTTCTTGCTATTGTGTGAACACTGTTGCCATGAACATGAGAGTACATATGTCTGTCTGTGTTTTGGCTCTTACTCCTTCAGAGTATAGACCCAGCAGAGGTATCGCTGACTCATGGAATTTATATTCCCGGTTGTTTGAGGTAGTTCTGTATCCCTTTCGACAATAGTTAGATATATGTACAGATCCACCAGCAATGCATGAGAGTTCCCATCTCTCCGAACCCTTGTTGTTTTCTGGGGTGGTTTTTTGATTTGTATTTTTAATTGGGCTGTCATGTCAGTGTAAGGTGATATCTCGGTGTTGTTTTGATTTGAATCTCTCAGATGACTAATGCTCATGAACATTTTTTCATATATCTGTCAACCATTGGATGTCCTTCATATCCTTTGTCCACATTTTAACTTAGTTATTTGTTTCTATTCTGTTTTAATTGAGGTGTTTCCGCATTCTGTAGATTTTAGAGAATAGTCCCTTTTCTGTTGTGTCATTGCTAAACGTTTTTACCCAATCTGTGGTTTCTCATTTTACTCTGGAGGAGGTCCTTTGATGAGTCTAAGTGTCTTATCGTTAGTACATCTCGGTAATCTATTGTGTCTTCGACTGCGTGTGCTTTCCTCATAGATTTGACAGTATGCCCATACCCTGCAATATTAAAAACTCAGTGCCATTGAGTGGATTCTGACTCAGAACTGCCCCTCTTTAAGGCAGTAGAAAGCCTCATCTTTCTCCCAGGGAGCAGCGGGTGGTTTCATAGAGCTGACCATGTGGTTAACAAATCAGCATGTAACCACGGCGTCATAAGGGCTGCTATGTGCTGCAGTAGGACCCTTAAATTTCCGATGATCTTTATACTTTTGTTCTCTGGTCTTTCTTGAGTGTGTTTTTGTTCATGGCGTGAGATGTGGGTTCTGTTTCATTCTTCTACAGATGGAGATCCAATTTCCCCAGAGACCATCTCTTTCCCATTTAGTTTTCGGGGGCCCTTTGTCAAAGATCAGTGGTCTATCAGTGGATTAATTTATTTCTGGGTTCTCCATTCAGTTCCCTTGGTCTAAATGTCCATGGTACCAGTGCCTGGGTGTCTGGACTACTGTGGCTCTATGGCTTTGAGGCCAGGTATTGAGAGGCCTCCTGTTTTGCTCATCTTCTTAAGAAGTTCTTTGCTTATTTTAGGACTCTTCCCTTTACATACAGTTAGTGATTGCTTTTTCCATCTTTGTTTGAACAGTGGAGTTAGGATCTGAATCAGAATTACATTGTATTTATAGGTTCTTTGGGTTAAACTAACATGCTTAGAGAATAGCCTCTGGAAATGGTTATATTGTACCATTTAAAAAGTGGGTCAGTTCATTATTAATTAAAAATCATTAAAATGCTTTTCAAACTTTGGCTTAGCAATCTCACTCCTAGGACAAAATGTATAAAATGCTTATTAGAACATTTTTTGGTAATTGTTAAAATAACCTCAATATACAGTAGTAAGATGATGGTTACACAGTTTTTTAAGTGCTTTATCAGTATTTACTTATGAGGGGGTACACAAAAATAAACCAGAATTACGCTGAGCAGAGCTTTTGTAGTACACATTTTTCCCCACAAGGCGAGCATGGAGCAGCTGCCTCTGAGTTAGTGCACCCAGTGGCGTCACCACGGGAGGTTCTGTTGTCACAGTGAATTTTTTTGAGCAAGCAGTTTCGCGCAAACCTCATTTTATGTGATAGCCGATTTAAGAGAACATCGTGCGGCTGTGAAATTTTGTTTCCTGCTCTGGAAAAATGCTACTTGTGATGTTGAACACAGCATACAAGGACAACGCTATGGGAAAAACTCAGGTGTAGGAATGGTTTCCAAATTTCAAAAAAGGTGAAATGTCAATTGATGACAAACCTCATTCTGGATGTCGGTCAACTTCCATACCAGACAAAAATGTCGACTCAGAGTGCATTTGGAGTTCATTCAACCAGGTCAGCCTGTTAATCAAGCTTTCTAGGTAGAGGTGCTGTAAAGATTGTGTAACTGTGTGCCACAAAAGAGGCCTGATTAGTGGCAGACGGGGGACTGGTTTTGCCACCACGACAATGCACCTGCTTACACAGCCATCTCAGTGCACCAGTTTTTGAGAAAACAACAGCATGCCTCTCTTGCCCCACCCACCTTGCTCACCTGACCCAGCTCCTTGCAACTTCTTTTTGTTTCTGCGCATGGAGGGACATGAAAGGACAGCGATTTGCCAATGTAGAAGAGGTGAAGAAAAAACAAGGGAGATGCTGTCAGCCATCCAAACAGATGAGTTTGAAAAATGTTTTCAAGAATGGAATCACAGATTTGACAAATATATTAAATGTCAAGAAGAGTACTTTGAAGGTGATAATGTTGTTTTAAAAAAACATTTAATTACAAATCTTTGGGGGGGGATTCATTTTCATTTTTTGGGGGGTACCCCCTCATATATAATCCTTAAAAAAATCCTACAAGGTATGTGTCAGTCTTTTTCTGGTGTTACACATGAGGAAACTCAGCCACAGAGAGATTGATTAACATAACATACTCAATATTAAACCATTAGCTAAGTGATAGAGTAAGGCTTTCTCTATAGTTCTCCTTTCAATCGCAATAAATCTTTTTTTTAACTGCTGTGAGATCACATTTAAAATCATGTTAAATGCAAAAAGTATGGTATACACATGTAAAATTATGCTTGGTACAGTTGATGTTTGGAACGTTTAAGAGCTGTAAGAACCCCAATGAAATGATTCAATTTTTAAAAAAAAGTATACTTTTTTATAATTTGTAAAATACAAATGCATTAATACAACATAAATAAGCATGCAAAGCAATAAAATGAAGTACTCTAAAGTAACAATAGTGTCATTTCTCATTATTTTTGCTTTTGTAGTTGATACATTTTCTAAAATAACTTTATGGTATGTATGTTATGTTTACGTAGTGTTTCATAAAATCTAAATCACTGTATATTGATACAGCCATTTTATATCCCTCCAAGAAGAACCATTTGTCAAGTGATAATACTAAAATGTCATTGATTATAGGAGGCAATTTCAGTTACGTGAAGAACAAATACTATGGTCTTTGGACTTTGTGTTTTGTTTTAATTATCTGGAAACAGTATAAAGTGACTCATAAATGGAACTTCTTCATAGACAATATCAAGCTGAGGGGTTTTGATGAATGAATCGGGGTGGGTAGAATACGAGTAGGTTTAAGCCACAAACCATTCGTGCCCCCCGGGACCCTAATCTACCACCTTCCTTCCGTCGTTCTTGGCGCTTCACTCCATTCTGTGCATGAAGCTGTCCTGAGAGGTTTCTCACTTACCTTTTTGAAGCCTAGTCCATGACAATGTAGAGAGCACTCCAAAAAATGAAATGTTCTGGCTGTTTTTAAGAATCCGTATGCTTCTCCTGGCCCCATTTTCATGATTCTGTATGTTCACCGATATCCTTTGAGTAATTTCAGTATTGCCCTAATCAAATGGTGTTATTACCATTATTGAAGGATCATTGAACCATCTGCCTGAGGGGATCATTTGGGGGGAAAGCAATGACACATACTAAATTCTAAAGTAAAAACCCAACGCAGATTCATGACTGTCCAGTGGACTCCAACTCATAGTGGTCTTGTGAACAAGTCGAAGTGCTCTACGGGGTTGCTGAGGCTGTAGATCTTTGTGGAAGCAGATGCCTCATCTTTCTCCCTTGGAGCAGCTGGTGGAGCAGCCTCTGGTTGGCGTTCCAGTGGTTAATCCGTTGTGCTACCAGGTTCTGTTCCCTAATGTTAAAAAAGAAAAACCACTGTCATCCAGCAGAGTTTGACTCAGAGAAACCCTATGTAAGTTGTCCAAGGCTGTAAACCTTTATTGGAAAAGACAGTCTCATCTCTCTCCTGAGGAGCAGCTGGTGGGTTTGAACCATTGATCTTGTAGCTAGTAGTCTAATACTTGTACAGTAGTATCACTCTGTCTCCCAGTGCATAGGTGGGATTCAAATAATACAGTTGAGGAAAGGCGAAAGGCACCAACTAACATGAAAGGATTGTTTGCTCTATAGGTAATATATACTATTTTCTTTGCGCCTCCCAGCAACCATGTAAAGGAGTTTTTATAAACCTGTTTGATGGCACACCCTTACAGGTATAAGGGTGCTTTGTCTACTGAGTTTAACATTCACGTGCCTGACCCAAAACACAGGCTCCTTTTTCTAGCGCGTTCCATTGCCGTTCCTCTTGAAAGTGGAGCAGACCTAGGATGAGCTGAACTGGGTTTGGCTCATGACTGCCACTCACTTCCAGATGTGTGAACTCAGGCAACCACTCGGCGTCTTAGTTCCCTCATCTTAATGCAAGACTAACATCATCACCATTTAATTCATGATGAATTTAAACAGAAATATAACAGAAACATTGATACATTTATTCAAATTAATTCATGATTCAATTAAATAGGAATTTGAAAGAAATAAGGTAATTCACTTGTGAAAAATTTAGTGGTATAAGTTTAAATTACATAATAAGGCTTTTAAAGTTCAAAGCTGAAATGAATGGCAGTGCCGCTTTATTAAATTTGAATTCATTTATTTTCATTTTATTTCCTTTAGTCGAGTAGAACTGAAAAGATTGTGTGAGATCTTCACCCGAATGTTTGCTGACCCACATAGCAAGGTGAGTCTAGGGTGTCCTCTTCCCGTCCTTCCTGCATGTGTACATGAGCTATGGACTGTACTGTCCAAGAATGAGAGTTAATCCCCACAGTGCAGCTCCTACCTTACACATTTAACACCAATGTCAAGAATATTGCATGTTCCGTCTTTTAAAAATTCACTTCTTTTAAAACTCAAGCACTATAAAACTTAAAGTTGACTTCGGGTTAGAGTTGACATGGAAGGAATCAGATACAGTCTTCATTCATCCAGCCAATATGCTAGAAAGATGGAAGCATTTATTTTGTGGATTTAATGAAAAGCCAAGTTAAGTTATTTCTCCCAATAGAATTTTGCTGTCCTTAAGAACTTGCTAGATCTAAAAGAAGTAGACATTGAGTTGGTGCCCACACTTCCTGAGACCAAGGAACTGAACTCGAGGAATGTCTTTTTGACAAGGGACTCCGTACCGAAGAGAAAACATCTATGAGTGTAGGACAGGGCTCTTTTTAGTGGTGATGCTGAGAGAAGAAACCTTTACAGAAGTTTACCTGGAGGCTATTTTTTTTTTTTGTATGTTGGGTTATTTATTTTGGCATCTATGGCAATAGGAAATAAATGCTATATCGGTGGTGTTATGGGTTTGATTGACTTTTGCAACTGCATGTGAGAGGCTTGGGAAGTGATACCCAGACCTCACCAGGAAGAAGAAAGGGTGTGAGGGGCATACCCCCATCTCTCTACCTGCTCCCTTCCTATTTCTCCCTTAAGAATCCAGGCTTCTGGGACTAGGTCTCCTCTGGCTCAGACACTGGCACACCAAAGGCTGAGAGACAGTGGGCTCTGAGCAACCAGTTAGGGAGATAGCTTCCACAGGAATCCCTGAGAAGGGGCACAGAGGGCACCCTGTTTCTTCTTCTGGTTTCCCATCAGAGGCGAGTGTGGCAAAAGGCTCTCTCCCTCCTCCTTCCTCTAAATAGCCTGAAGGGAGTGAGAGGAAAGTGTGGGTGGGTGGGGGGGGCACTGGGATCTCTCCTGAGACCCATAGGACTAGGAGTCCAGATTGCAAACATACAAACATAGTGGAAGAGCTTCTTTGCTAACACCAGTGAGCATAACTAGGACCAGGCTGCCTGGGATCAGCCCAGGACCCTGGCAGTGAAAGTTGGGGCTGTTGAAACCCAATGTAAGTGTTTGAGGCTCAAGTGGAGTGTGCAGGGGACCGAGCTAACCGATCCCGGACAGGTTTGGCAATGAGAACAAAGGAGCAGGATAGAGCCTGGGCCCTTCAAGGGGAGAGGCTTGGTATCAGGAGGGATATTGAGGGCTGGAGAAACCCAGAAGCCTAAGTTCTGAAATAGCAGCAAGTCAGAATTCCAGGAGCTCTGGAATACAGAGGGGTCTCCTTTCCTTCTCTCTAGCAGGCAGAGGACAGGGGAAGAGGGCACCTGGAGAAGGGGTTAAACCACGGGTCTAGCCCCCAAGTAGCTACATGGATAAACTCAGGGCCAGACAGACAGGAATGGAAGGGGAGAGAGGAATTTAGTGCTGTATTGACCCTGAAGGGGCCTGGGAGTGGTCCACTGGCTGGGGAGGGGTGCTGCAGATCGGGTCCTGGGATGTACGGCTTCGTCCTTTGTGATGGGCCCTGGCACAGTGTGTATGACCACAGCCTTCCTCGTCCTCATCGCTCTCTGTGGAGCTCTCGCCAAAGGCCCGAGGTTTCGCGTAAATCCAGCAGCCTTTGGATGAGCTCATTGCCCACGGTGTCACTGGTCCATTCCGCCTTTTTCTTTGACTTCCGTTTCCGACGTTTGATGGTGAGGCTTCGGTTCTGGGGCCTCAGTGAAGGTCGCACTCAGCCCAACCCCTGCCTTGCCCATGGCTAAGGCAGAGGAGTAGGTGGGGGGGACGAAGTAGGATGAGACACCCTTCCCTTTTTCTGTGTTTCAGAGATCTGTCGGAGGCTAGATTTTATGCCATTATTTGAGGGTAAGCTCTTAGAGAGGCTGTTAGATGCTTTTAGTGAAAGAAAATGGGCAAATGGGAATATTAGGAGAGTTAAAAAGAAAGGAAATTAAACTATTGAAATTTATAGTATATTAAATTATCATAAGTAAATCTTAAATCTTGCATGATATGCAAGATTAACTGTTTTATACATCAGTTTTTCTAGTAAAAGTATCTTCCAAGTCATGCTGAGAAAAAGAAGCTGGTGGTAGCTAAGGAATCTAGCCAGTCACTGTGATCTCTCTATTGTCTTTTCATGTCCGTCCTTCCTTTAGGAAGGAGTTGTCCTTGAAAGCATTCCCCACTTCCTGAACACTTGTTCTGGGTTAGAGATCCAGAAAACTAGGTATGATTTTCAGGTGTTTGTGAGGGTTTGGGGAAACAAATGAAAAGGTTCTATTGTTTCATTTCCACCAACAGTTCTCTCACTGAATAATGGTGTTGAAGCATGTGTTTAGGTTCATTAATTGATCCTCACAGCAAGGTTGCCAATAACAATATTAACTTACAAATCAAGGAATGATTGATTTAAAAAGCCCACGTAGATAACTAAAGATATGGTTAGCAAGACTTTAAGTAGCCTTCAGAGTAAGATTCATAGTGTAACATTTGCAACATAAGGGGCATTAGATGGCTTTGGACATTGATGAAATTTCTGTTACCTGTCACCTCTAGATTGCTGACTCAGAACCAGAATTTGAGGATAAAGAAGGAAATTTGTTTCCAACTGAAGGCTCTTGTACAGTGAGTTTGCAGGTTTTAGTTTAGTTAATATTTGTTAGTTGCCTATGAGCAAAACCAGAAATTCCAAAGCTTGGGCTCATTTATTTCTAAGTTGTCTCATAAGAGACTGAGTAGGTGGGATGCCCCAGTAGAGTAAGGCTCATTAACATAGTAGGGGCACATAGTACTAGTAGCTCTGAAAATGATTCAGGGATGTAACACTGTAGACTCGATTTCCCCTCCTTGCGAGGAATATACTATCCAAGAATGAGAGTTAATTCCCCACCGTGCAGTTTATACCTTATAACTTTAACACCAATTTCAAGAATATTGTATGTTCTGTCTTTTAAAAATTCAGTTCTTTTAAAACTCAAGCATTATAAAACTTAAAGTTGACTTCAGTTAAGAGTTAACATGGAAACAATCAGATACAGTCATTCATCCAGCCAATATATTTTGAGCACCTCCTATTAGCCAATATGCTAGAAAAATGGAAGCATTTATTTTGCGGATTTAATGAAAAACCAAGTTAAGTTATTTCTCCAAATAGAATTTTGCTGAACTTAAGAACTTGCTAGATCTAAAAGAAGTAGGTCCTTAGTTGGTGTCCATACTTCCTGAGACCAAGGAACTGAACCTGAGAAAGCCAATGAGTCTAAAGTAACATGAGAAAAATGTGAACTCTTAGTACCTCTTACTTTTTAAGCCTTATCTTTTTTTTTATAATGCCTGAAATTGACTTATATTTGAAATAGCTGTCTCAAATACAGAAAAGAGTTGTTGTATATATAAATATGTAAAGAGTCATCTTTATACTAGTGGTTTTTGAATGCTAGCTAATAAAAATAATAGTGTAGAATTAGAACTTTAAAGATTTTTTTGAAGAGTAAAAAAGAAAGACAAACCTCCAGAATTAAACTAATAATTTTCATCGAAGTTAACTCCTCTCTGCACTACATTTCTGAGGCCTGAGATAAAGGATCCCTGGTGGAGCAATGGTAAAACACTCATCAGCTAGCCAGAAGATCAGTTGTTCGAACTCACAAGTCATTCCTAGGAGCAAAGACCCGGCAATCTGCTTCCTATGAAACTATGGGGCAAGTCTGATCTATCACCTTGGGTTGCTGTGAGTCAGAATTAATTTGACAACAACAACAACAACACATTGAGGGAGAGAATAGAATTTTTATCAGTTTTTAGGTTTTTCCGTTTTCTTTAAGAAACTGCATGAAAATGGTATCAATTCACTGTAGACTAACACTGAATTTGTTTTGTTGCATGACCTGCTTTGCGATGGAATTCACAACAGAGAGTAAGTTCCAGTTTTGCTTATCTGTTTTCTGTAATACATATACCTTGTTAATGGGACCAGTCATTAACAGTGTTATGAAACCTCATCTACCCTGAGACCAGAGCCCAGATGGCATAATGGGTTGCCAAGAGTCAGAACCCTCTCCATGGTATTGAGACCTTGAGACCTGAAGAACTAGATGGTGCCCAACCGGGGTTGTAATAGTTGGTACTGGACAGAATTGGGGGGGGTGGGGAAACGCCAGAAAAACAAGAACGATTGGAGATAAGAGAGCTCCCAAAGTCTTTCACCCTCTTTAAAATGAGCCTATCCCCTGAGATTACCTTTAAGTGACATGGCGGAGTGGCTCACAAAATAAAGGAGATTACCAGTAAGTTAGGTACCTTACTTTAAAACTATCAGTATTAGATCAAAAAGTCAACAATACCTCAGAAACAAAGATGCCAAGATAGGTTCTCAAGGAAAGGAAAGTACTGAAAAGAGAACAAATTGAACAAAATTAAAGAGAATGTTGACACATTTTGATAAAGACACTCATGTCACTGATTAATTAGTGTGGAAATTATCAGTAGAAAGGTAGACTTGCTGTGTAAACTTTGACCACGAGCGTAATTAAATCTCTATTTTTTTTTTTGAGTGTGGGCAAGGTCAGTAGGAGCACATTTAATCTTGTAAAGATTTTGGAGAGAATCCTGAACTAGGTATATGAAATATTTGGCTTTCGTTTCCATCACTTTTCTAGGTTTTTAGTATGTTTCTGGAGACTCTGGTGGATTTCATAATAATTCACAAGGACGACTTGCAAGATTGGCTTTTTGTTCTTCTCACACAATTACTCAAGAAAATGGGTGCAGATTTACTTGGGTCTGTGCAAGCAAAAGTTCAGAAGGCTCTAGATATAACAAGGTAATGTTCAAGAAGACAATTTTCATGTTATAAAATTCAGGTGTGTTCTTGCCACTCGGAATCCCTCTTCCTCACTTCCTGTATTCACTTGTTGACGTATTTGTTAGCATGTTTTATCCATCAGTTTGCTGTATGTCCAAGACAACTATAAAAACAAAATTAAGCCTCAGAGTTAACTCTCTTCTCTGGGAAAAAAAATACTTGTATATATTTGTTTTTAACTCTCTGAAGACTTCAGTGTCTGTAATACTTCAACTTTTTAAAGCTTGTATTAGAAATGTGCTGTAAGTATCATATGCTGTAGAGTTCCCAGTGATTCAACAGCAGTTTCTAAGTTCATACATAATTGGCTCAGAGATTAATAAAACAATCACAGCAATTGTGACTTCTCTAGCCTATAGGACAGCAGTTCTCAACATTCCTACTGCTGCGACCCTTTAGTATAGCTCCTCCTGTTGTGGTGATCCCCAACCATAACATTGTTTTTGTTGCTAATTCATAACTGTAATTTGGCTACTGTTATGAATCGTAATGTAAATATCTGATATGCAGGATGTATTTTCATTGTTACAGATTGAACATAATGGACGCATAGTGATTAATCACAAAAACAATATGTAATTATATATTGTGAAATATTTGTTTCTAATTACAAATAAATGTAATTTGGTCTGGAAGCATGGTGTAGCACGGGTAACAGTCTTCATGCCGGGTACTCGTATGTGGGCGTATCTGCATGTGGGCAGACCCGCCTGGAGACTGATAGGGGAGCGGTGTCTCGGAAATATGTGTTTTCTGATGGTCTTAGGCAACCCTGTGAAAGGGTCGTTTGACCCCCTAAGGGGTCGCGACCCACAGGTTGAGAATCGCTGCTCTAGGAGAAAAGAAAAGCTGCTTTGGTTCAGAAAATGATAAACTGCTGATTATGTTATCACTGTTCGGACACCTGTCACCTATTTGTCCAATTTCAAGTCCTCTTCTTACCAGTATTAGAAATTAAATTATTTCAAAATACTTTGCAGAAATGCCTTGCTTGTAATTTAGTGGAAGATGGAAGGCAGTGTGCCACATCAGTGTGGTTTTAAAAGAACAAATAAGTATCCCCAGATCACTTGAAGGCTGTATGGGCAATGACTTTTGTAAGTTCCAGTTACTATAAATTAGAGTAACACCATGTTTGTGTTGCTAGGTAGCAAATTATTAGCTTAGAAATCACCTAGTCAGGGCAAGATATGACAAAATACCCATTTATAAACTATCAAGGGCTCATGCGGGAGGGGGGAGCGGGGAGGGAGGGAAAAAAATGAGGACCTAATGTCGGGGGTTTAAATGGAGAGAAAATGTTTTGAGAAACGATGTACAAATGCGCTTTACACAATTGATGTGTGTATGGATTGGGATAACAGTTGTATGAGCCCCTAATAAAATGTTAAAAAAAAAAAAGCAACTAAAAAGATGCATAAATTAAAAAAAAAAAAAAGAAATCACCTAGTGCTTAGATTTTCATGTGGCTGAAATAAGAGTATTGGCCAACTGAGACTGGAGGTGGAGGGTAGGGGCGGAATATTTCTAAGTCCATTAAATGGTTGTTTGCAGAGTTTAGTTCTTTGTGGTTATAGGTCCCAAGTCCTCATTGACTTATAGGATGTCAGCTGGGGATTATTCCTAGGGCCACCTGCATGCCTTTTGATTATCTGACTCTCTACTTCTTCTGCTACTAGTCAGAGAAAACTGGGCTTTAAAGGGGTTCTCATATGACTAGGTTATATGGTGGTAATCCAGGATTAGATAAGCCTATTGCTGTGGAGTAATTTTGTCTCAGGGTGATCCCATCTGCTACAGAATTGAACTGCTTTACAGGGTTTTTTGTTTTGTTTTGTTTTTTTCACTTCTGTAGTGCTTCTAGGTGACCAAGTACAAATGATTTGTAACACTCAGGGACCTAATGCAGGATACTTTCCCTATTTTAAGTTCTCTGGTGAATAATTTTAATTATATCTGCAAAGTTTTATGTTTACAACATCAGTAACATTCAGGGACGTGATATCACATCATAATCACAGTTCGGTAATTATAGTTGGAAATGTGGTGAGGGTACCACTACAGCCCAGGCATTTAGAACCTCGAATCCATTTTTAGGTTCTGATTATTTTAGTTAATACCTGCAGATAATTTTCTGAAAGACCTTGAGCCAGCCATCCGGCCATTTATGTATTTATTTTTCTTTTGTTTGTGTATATTCATTCTACCACAGTAGGGTCAGGCTATACATGAGAAAGCACATTGGGAGCAAGACATTACATGCAGCCAATGTTTAGGACACGGTTCTGGCCCATAGTTTGATTGTAGTCTAACAGGGCCACTTGCCATTAGCTACTATTGTGCTTTACATGCCTCTTAACCATAGTATTTATTTTTCTCTTTAAAAAATAGCAATAATATCCTCAGGGCTAAATCTCACAGATAAATTTTAAGAAACCTCTTTCTTCCCCGATCCCATCACTAGAATTGGACATGACTGCAAATATCCCACTTGGAAAAAAATCTTAGAACGTTTGGCTCTTCCCTGCAGTTGGAAACTTTGCTAACTTTCTTAGAGTCTCTAAATGGGAAAGTACAGGCTGGAACCCAGAGACTTTGGGTTCTACCCTGAATTCTTTCCGCTCAGTCATGCAACCTTCCTTCAGTAGCCAGAAGATCTAGGGTCACAGTTACAGATTTAATGTTCCTTTAACTCATGTACATTTTAGTAATAATATTGTTAATAGCACTTCCCGCTTACAACAGTTTTATCTACTGGACACTAAGCCCTTTCAAGCCTTAAGTCCATGGGTGTAACTTTTTTGTTTTCATCATTTACAGCTGAGGAAACTGCGACAGAGAGAGATTGTCATTAGCTTAGCACATAAGAAAGAAGAGTCAATATTTGAACCTAGGCTTCAAAGCTTCTATATGGTTTTTCTACACTGTGATGCCAGTTGCCTTCTTTTGGTTCCTGGCCCTGTAGATATTTATAATTTGCAATGCTATAGAACTCTATTACCTAGATTTTTCATGAACATAAAAATAATAGACTGCATTTATGATAAGTCTTTCAAACTTCACCACTCCTTTAGATGACAAAGCTCAATGGAATTAGGATATATTGATTTATACCAATACCAGTTGTTGATACAAGTTTAGTCCGGACTTGGCTATAGGAACTAGACTGATAGAGTGGACATGAATGAAGAAAGCAAATGGGGTTAGGACATGGAGTGGGACTGCAGAGCTACAGTCGGTTGGGATAGGGAATTACTGGTGCCATGCTGTTCAAAAGAGACCAGAATTGTAGACATGGGCAACAAATTTGCACATTTTCATGACACTATGAAGGCCAAATAAAAATGTGAGTGAAATTTTGCTTATGGCTCAAATTTTAGGTGAAATCATGAATGAAAAGATCCACTTCAGATTTTTAAGGCTGCAGTCAACCATCCCAAACCAGCAACCCCTCTGCAGGAGACCAGGCTTTCTACACCTGTCACGAGTTACCGTCTAGGAAACCCACAGGGGCAGTTAGGTTCACTCTGCCCTGTAGGATGAGGCAGCTATGAGTCGACTTACTGGCAGTGAGTGTGTGAGGGTCTTCCTAAACTGTAGTGATTAAGGAATCCACTACATCCTATTAGTTTCCTGGATGCCTCTTTCCTATTAAAATCTTGATTTCCATATAGTATTTTATCTCATTTCCTGAAGCATTTTCATTGGGTCCTTCTTGTTCTCTGCAGCAGAATTATATAGCTTCTCAAGCTTATCTAGAACCTTCCACTGCCATCGAGTCAATGTTGCCTCATAGCAACTCCCTGTAGGTTTCCAAGACTGTAAATGTTTATGGGAGTAGAAAGCCCAGTCTTTTCTCGTGGAGCTGCTGGTGGTTTTGAACTGCCAACCCTGTGAATCACAGCTCAGTGTGTAAACACTTTGCCACCTAGGGTCCCTTTATGTAGAACTAGTCAGTGACTGATAAAGGGGAGAGATGGGGCCTGGGACCTTCAATGATGACTGGCTGTTCTTTAAGTTAAAGACCTGATTGTTCCTCTTCTTTGGTTTCTTTTCCTTCGCCTTGTGCCTAACAATAGGGCCCTCTCCTAGGTTAAATACAGTAGTTAAATGTGTTTGTCCTCCACCGCTCGATGAAGAAAGACACTTTGTTACAGTTTGTGGCTTTCTTTCTTTAATTATCATTAAGCATGAGTCCCTTAAATCCCTATTGCCTTATTAGTCAAACCGAGGATTGACTGGACCACGAATACCGCTGCATACTCTGCTTCTAGACCTGGTCCTCAGTTTGCTGGAAACAAGATGCTCTTTGATCAAGTTCACTGTTGTCCAGGAATGAAACTTAGTATGTGCCTAGGTGCCTCATGCACTGGCATCTGATATGTGGCGTGAACTTTTTCTTTTAAATTCTTTACTTTTCAAATCAGTCTTTGAGATAGGTATCAGTTACTTTATTTTATTATTTTAGTTTCAAACCTACATCTCTCTTTTTACTATTGTTTTTATTATGGAGATTGAGGAGAGTCTCTAAGAGTTCAACGAGATCAATGCAATCATTTTAGCCACCATCATAATATATACTTTTCATGTAATTTTTCCTTTTGCATGGAAATCATATCCCTGTCTTCCACACGGGCTTCATATACAGAGAGCATTTAGTAAATAGTACTGTAACCTAAATATCACAAGCGAGTGGTTTTAAAGACTAGACATTAACTTTATTAGAATTCTGGAGGCTAAAATGCCAAACCATGGACTCCCGTGTAGGTCAGAACAAGAGGGAGAAGGAGTTCCCGGGGCCCTTGGCCTCTTGTGTATCTATTTAGCTGGGTGGGAATTTTTCTTTGCAGACTGTCTCATAGGCACCTTTATGGTGGTAACGCTGCAAAACATCGCCCTAAGCAATGGCAAAGCCAAGACTACGGAGGGTACTGCAGCTAGCAAGGAGAGGTCGTATACACACTTGGGTGGGATGTGAAGGGAGATTTGAGAATTGGGTATGTGCTCACACAAACATCATTCAGAAGGGCGGCTGAAAAGGTGAGCGGACCCTTCGATGGGTAAGATGATAGTTCCTAGCCTATGACTTTGGCTTGATTTTTAAAATATCATACTCAGAGAAAATTTAGTATAGAACATTTTAGGAGTTTAAACATTTTCCATTTTCGACATAACTGTATTACTTTAGTATTTATAATAAGTTTTAAAATACTAGTTTAAAATGTGAACCGGTTTGCTTTCATATACATTACAAATATCCAAAACAGGATGTTTTTGTTTCTTATGTAGTTGTTACATTCTTTGTAATAAGTCATTCTTTAAAAGCAAGCTTTGCTTTTTTTCAAAATAGGGATTCCTTTCCATTTGATCAACAATTTAACATCTTGATGAGATTTATTGTGGATCAAACTCAAACTCCAAATCTCAAGGTTGGTAATTATTTGTCATTACAGTTCAACTTTTAGAACATAAGTTTGCTTAAAAATTACGTGCTTCATATGTAACTATTTGACTGTAGTGAGTAAAGCACTGTTTACATTCTTGCACAAATCTTTATGGACATTTTCTCATTTCTCTTGGTTAAATACCTAAGAATACAATTGCTGGCTTATAGGAGGGGTTTATGTCAAACTTCATTAGAAACTGAAAATGGTTCTACCATATTCTCATCAACTATGCATGGGAGTTCTACTTGTCCCTTATCTTCACCAATATTTATTACCAGTCTTTTACACAATTACTGTTAAGACAATCTCATGTAATGGTTAGGTATCTAATTGGAATGTTAACTTTTTAAGACATGAAAACGAATTGATAGGGGAAATTATACCTGTGATATCAAGATTAAATTTGATGAGAAAATATGTCTATAACTTTAAGTAGATCATGTCCATCTCTTGTTTGACATTAACTTTTGTGAAGCTTTAGGGTGGGCACAGTAAATTTCCCTTTTTATGAGGTCAAAAGCAATAAAAACAATGCAGTGGAAAAGTTAGGGCAGGAGGTCTGCCTTATTATTATTACGTGATAACTTCTAGGGCCTGGCCTGTAATGTTTGAGAAACTCGCTGCAGCGTTGCCTTGCCTTCCCTGTCCGTGGCAGAGCTGGAAACCCCATTCTTCCTGTGTGGGCTTCCCGCATTGGGAATCTCTTGTGGCAGGATGAGAAGCAGAGCACCCTTTCTGGACAGGCGTGATATCCAGAAGAGAAGGGGAGCACGCTACATGTTCTCAGGACTCATCATCGGTCTTTTCATGCTTCTCCCCCCACCCACCAGGCACCCTCCATTGGAAACTCAAATCCAAGAAAAAGAAAAATCCCTCTCAGCAGTGTTTGCTTTGCTTTGACAGCCCCTCCCCACAATTGAGGATTGTATTTAAGGATCATCAAGTGTGCTTAATATTTACAACTATTCAATCTTTCAGGTCAAAGTTGCAATCCTAAAATATATTGAATCTCTGGCCAGGCAGATGGATCCAACAGATTTCATAAACTCCAGTGAGACAAGGCTTGCTGTTTCTAGAATCATAACCTGGACAACAGAACCAAAGAGTTCAGACGTGAGAAAGGTATGTGCAAGATGTAAAGTATTATTATTACAAACTCTCTGAGGCATGTGCTAGAAGATTTTATTTAAAACTTGCTAGACAACCACATACATTCACACGTACATTTTTAATCCCTCTTTCTCTTGAAAACCAAAATTTGGCTACTGACCTTTATCTTTTCTCTAACACGTCCTGATTTCAGTCTTTGAATATCAAAGTAAAAATATGAAATATTATTTGATGGGTTCATTCTTTCTAAATGATGTATTTTATGTACTTAAATATATTTCATATATATACATGAAAGCACTACTGTATTTTTATGTTAATAAATCACTCTATTGGGGTCTCTTACAGCTCTTATAACAACCCATGCATCAATTAATATCATGCCCATTTGTACATATGTTGCCATCATCATTTTCAAAGTATTTTATTTGTTTGAGCCCTTGGTATCAGCTCCTTTTTTCCCTCCTTCCCCAACCCTCCCCACCCTCCTGGGCCCCTGATAACATTATAAATTATTCTTATTTTCATATATCACACTGCCGGCTGTCTGCCTTCGCCCACGTTACTGCTGTTCGTCCCCGTTGGGGGGTGGGGGAGATTTATACATCAGTCATTGTAGTCGATTCCCCATTTCTCCCCCTTCTTCCCCCACCTTCCTTGGTATCGCTCCTCCAATTGCTGTTCCTCAGGAGTCTATCTGTCCTGGATTTGGTGTGTCAAGAGCTCTTACCTGCACCAGTGTACATGCTCCGGTCTAGCCGGATTTGTAAGGTAGAACTGGAGTCATGATGGTGGGGGTGGGGGTGGGGGGGTAAGCATTAAAGAACTAGAGGAATGTTGTATATTCTGGCATGCTGTTCTGTACCCTGTCTCATTCTTTCCTTGTGACTCTTCTGTATGGGAATGTCCAATTATCTACAGATGGGCTTGTGTCTCCGTTCTAATCCCCATCGTTTACATTCATATATTTGTTTGTTTGGGTTCTTCTGATGCCTGATCCCTGATCCCATCGACACCTTGTGACCACACAGGATGGTGTGCTTCTTTCATGTAGGCTTTGTTGCTTCCCTGCTAGATGGCCGCTTGTTTAATTTGATGCCTTTAAGACCCCAAGTGCTTTTAATAGCTGGGCACCATCAGCTTTCTTCATGACATTTGCTTATGTACCCATTTTGTCTTCAGCGATCATGTCGAGAAGGTGAGCTACACAGAATGCCGGGTTATTAGAACAAAGTGTTCTTGCGTCGAGGGAGTACTTAAGTAGAGACCCAATGCCCATCTGCTACCTTAATATTTAACCTGTAAATATATGTACAGAGACCTATATCCCTATCGTTATATATTAATGTATTTACATGTATGCATGCCTATATTTATTCCTCTATAAATGTCTTTTGCCTCCTAGTTCTTTCCTCTATTTCTTTTTACTTTACTCCTGTCCCACTGTCATGTCCAACCTTCATTCGACTCTCAGTACTTTCTCTCAGCTATACTGCACTTGATCAAACCCCATCAGGCATTCGACGCTTTCCTCGCCATCAACTTTAGATGTCTTATTGTTCCCTTGTCCTTGGGTTTGTTGACTCCCCCTCCCTTTCTTCCAGCTCCTCCTCTCCCATGTCTGTCTATATAAGATAGGCAAGATAAACAATCCCATGGAGAAAATAAGGGGACTAATGGTTCCAGGGGGACAGGGGAGAGGAGGAGGTGGGGGAATGGGGAGTGGGGAGCCAACAAACCCAGGGACAAGGAGACAACAAGATCTTAAATTGATGGCAAGGAGTGCATAGAATGCCTGGTGTGGTTCATCAAATGCAATGTAGCTGAAAGGAAGTATAGAGAGCCAAATGAAGGGCAAATATGATTGTGGGACAGGAAGAAAGTAAAAAGAAATTGAGGAAAGGACTAGGAGGCAAAAGACATTTATAGAGGTATAAACATAGACATACATGTGTAAACATATTACTATATAATTACAGGGATATAGGTCTATGTACATATATTTATGTGTTAAGTATTAAGGTAGCAGACACACGTTGAGCCTCTACTCAAGTGCTTCCTCAACACAAGAAGACTTTGTTCTAATAACCTGGCATTCTGTGATGCTCACCTTCCCAACACAATCACTGAAGATGGGTGCATGAGTTACGAGGTGAAGAAGTGGATAGTGCCTGGCTATTTATTAACAGATATAGGGTCTGGGGTCTTAAAGGCTTTAAGATAATCAAGAGGCCAGCTAGCGGAGAAGCAACAAAGCCCACATGGAAGAAGCACACCAACCCGTGTGGTCACAAGGTGTTGACGGGATCAGGCATCAGAAGACCCAAAACAAACACCATTTTGATGCGAATGAGGGGGATCGGAATGAAGACCCAAAGCCCATCAGTAGACAATTGGACATCCCCTCACAGAAAGGTCACAAAGAAAAGATGAGCCAGCCAGGATGCAATATAGCACTGATGAAACAAATACTCAACATTCCTCTAGTTCTTTAATGCTTTGACCCCAGCTCTATCTTACAAATCTAGCTAGACCAGAGGTGCGCCCTGCTACAGATAGGAGTTCTTGACACACAGTATCCAGGACAGATAATCCAGGACCAGTATTGAGAGTAGCAATACCATGATGGTAGGTGGCAGGTAGGGGGAGAAAGGGGGAACTGATCGCAATGATTGGCACACAACTCCCCCCACCCCAGCCCCAGGGAGACAAAAAATAGAAACGTAGTGAAGGGAGGTAGCGGACACAGAAAAATATGAAAATAAAAATTTATAAATTATCAAGGGTTCACAAGGGTGGGAGGGAGGGGCGGGGGGAGGATGTCATCATCATTTCCAAACATTTTCTTTCTACTTGAGCTGATACCAAAGGCTCAAGTAGAAAGAAAATGTTTGGAAATGATGGTGGCAACATGTGTACAAATGTGCTTGATACAATTGATGGTGGGATTGTTACAAGAGTTGTAAAAGCCCCCGATGAAATGATTTATTAAAAAAAAAAAAAAAGAGGGTGAGAGATCAGGAAAAAAAAATTACAGCCTTGGAAACCAGAAGGGTAGTTCCACTCTCTTCTATTGGGTCACTGTGAATTGAAATCTCGTCGGCTGTGAGTTTGATTGCTTTTAATCTTTGCAGTGGAAAGATCTGTGTTGGATGCAGGCACTTTGCATATGCTTAGAGGAAGAAAAGACCCCTAGTTGCGTTACCTACTATACTTTATTTACTTTTTACATCATTTTCTTAGGGCTCTTGCAGCTCTAACAACATTCCATACGTCAGTTGCATCAAGCATATTTATACATACATTGCCTTCATCATTTCCAAAACGTTTTCCACTTGAGTCCTTGGTGTAAGCGCCTCCTTTTTCCCATCCCTCCCACCCCCTTCCACCCTCTTGTATCCTTGAACAGTGCTATGTTGCTGTTGTCATTTCTCATCTGGCACCGTCCGTGTCTCCCTTCACACACAGCTCTGTTATCTGTCCCTGGTGGGGGCGGGGCGGCTGTATATCCGGTTTGGTGCTGGGTTCCTCATTTCTCTCCCTCCCCCTCCCCAACTAGCACCCCACCCTCATGATATCACTGCACCCACTACTGTTCCTGAGGGGTTTATCTGTCCTGAATTCCATGTATCGAGAGCTCTTATCTGTACCAATGTGTGTTCTCTGGTCTAGCCAGATTTTTACGGTAGAACTGTGTTGTAGTTGTTGGACGGATGGGAGACCATCAGGACTAGAGGAATGATGTGTGTTTCATCTGTGCAAACTGCACCTTGGTTGAATCATTCCTTCCTTACAACCCTTCTTTTGGGGGTAGGGGGCATCTACAATTGTCTACAGATGGGCTTTGGGTCTCCACTCAAACCCCCCTCTTTCACATCAACATGGTTGTTTATTTTGGATCTTTTGGTACCTGATAACTGATCCCATTGACACCTCATGATCACACAGGCTAGTGTGCTTCTTCCATGCGAGCTTCTTTGTCTCCCTGGTGGATGGCTGCTTATTTAACTTCAAACTTTTAAGACGCTGTATTTTTTTATAGCTGGAGACCATCTACTCTCTTCACCACATTTGCTCATGCACCCATTTTGTCTTCAGCGATCATGTTGGGAAGGTGAATATCAGAGTGCCAGGTTATTAGAACTAAGTGTTCTTGTGTTAAGGGAGGCCTTGAGTAGAAATCCAAAGTCCGTTTGCTGTCTTAATACTTAATATTTAAATATATGTATATTGATCTCTATCCCTTTCATTATAAATTAATATATTTACATATATACATGCCTATAGCTATACCTCTATGAATAGCTTTTGCCTCCTTTTTTTCCCTCTATTCCTTTCACCTTCCTTCTATCCCACTATCATGCTCACCCTCCATTCATCTCTCAGTAATTCCTCTCGGATACATTGCACTTGATTAAACCCTACCTGGCCTTGTTGTTCCCTTATCCATGAGTTTGTTGGCTCCCCCCTCCCCCTCCCCACCCTCTTGCATGTCCCCCCGGAACCGCCGGTCCCATTGATTTATCCTCGGGATTGTCCATGCTGCCTGTCTTATATAGATAGACTTAGGGTAATAGAAAAACAATACAAATAAACAAAAACAAGAAAAAAAAAATAGATAGTTCCAGGCCTGTCTGCTTACCCTTATGTATTTTTCCAGTCAAGTCTGATGAGGTGCTAAGCCCTGTCCCCCGAATCAGAAGTCTTATTTTCAGGATTCCTCAGGGACTTAGTTACTTTGCTCCTCTTGCTACCCTGTTTCACCCCCTTTGCATTTCACCCCACTGTGCATGGGGCAGACGGGGCACACTTCACACACTGTCTCCAGTGCAGTCCCCCGTGGCGGTATGGTTCAGTGAGGGAGTGTCATGTCTCATGGTGGGGCTGGCCCTACAGTTGTCTCTGTGCATTGGCTGCTCTGAGCAGGGGTGTTGTCCCTGGGGCTTGGTGGGCCAGGATGAGGTGTTACAATCCTGACATTACACAGGCTGGTCGGCTTTTTCCCTGTGGACTTAGTTGACATCTCACTTAGAGGGTGCTTGTTTAAAGACAAGCCTTTTAAGACCCCATATGCTAGTCTGTCTGATAGCCTGGCACCTTCCAGTTTCCTTTTCACATGTTGCTGTAGCACCTGTATCGTCAGTAATCTCTTTATGGGGGTGAGTACCAAGCAGAGGGCCATGGCATAAGGACCAAATATAGTTGTTCTTAATTAGCTCTAGAATAACTGCCAGCCTAAAATCTATTCATATATGTATGACAATATGTCTGTGATATACCTTAGAGACATCATTGTCATTTCATGTTAGAGAACATTATCAATCATTCCCTTGGGACATCTCTTCCACGGCCATTAAGTTAATGCTGACTCATAATGACCCTCCCTGGAGGGCCAGGTAGAACTGCCCCTGTGAGTCTCCGAGCCTAGAAATCTTCACTGGCTCAGAAAGCCTCCTCCTTCCTGCAAGGCACTGGCTAGTGGTTTCAAACTGCAGACCTTGAGGATTTATATTATATATATTAGTTTAGTCAATGGTATAGAATTTAAACCACTGTTGAAAAAAGGAAATTATAGGAGTATAGGCCATCTATGAACCGTAATGCATGAGTTGTTGGTTTTTACAGATTAAATTCTTAAGTGACTAGACATTATTTATACAAATTATGGGGATTGGTGATAAAGTGAATGTTCTGATAGTATTCATTCACACTACCAGCTGGCTTGTTTTAAATGCATCACTCCTACCCTAATATTTGGAAATTATTCCTTTAATGATAGCATATTCATATGGATAATAAATGTATGGAGGTTTTTTCCTTTTTGGACTCTGGTATTCTTATATTTATTTATTCTTAATCATTTTAGTGGGGGACTCATACAACTCTTATCACAATCCATCTATACATCCATTGTGTCAAGCACATTTGTACATTTGTTGCCATCATCACTTTCAAAATATTTTATTCCTACTTGAGCCCTTGGTATCAGCTTCTCATTTTTCCCCTCCCTCCCCCACTCTCCCTTCCTCATGAACCCTTGATAATTTATAAATTATTATTAATTTTTTAATGTCTTACACCAACCAATGTCTCCCTTTACCCACTTTTCTATTGACCATCCCCCTGGGAGGGAGTTATATGGAGATCATTGTGATTGGTTACCCCATTCTCCCCCCACCTTCCCCTGGTATGGCTACTCTCAATATTGATCCTGAGGGGTTTATCTGTCCTGGATTCCCTGTGTTTCCAGCTCTTATTTGTACCCTTGTACATGCTCTAGTATGGCCAGATTTGTAAGGTAGAATTGGGATCATGATAGGGCCGGGGAGGAAGCATTAAAGAACTAGAGCAGTGGTTCTCAACCTTCCTAATGCCTTGACCCATTAATATAGTTCCTCATGTTGTAGTGAGCCCCCCCCCCCAACCGTAGAATTGTTTCCATTACTACTTCATAACTGTAATTTTGCTACTGTTATGAATCGTGTGACCCCTTGAAAGGGTTGTTCAACCCCCAAAGGGGTCGCGACCCACAGGTTGAGAATTGCTGAACTAGAGGAAGGTTGTATGTTTCATCAGTGCTTTACTGCACCCTGACTGGCTCGTCTCCTCCCTGTGACCCTTCTGTAAGGGGATGTCCAATTGCCATTCAGATGGGCTTTGGGTCTCCACTCCACACTCCCCCTCATTCACAATGATATGATTTTTTGTTCTGGGTCTTTGATGCTTGATACCTGATCCTATTGACACATCATGATCACACAGGCTGGTGTGCTTCTTCCATGTGGGCTTTCTTGCTTCTCAGCTAGATGGCCCCTTGTTTATCTTCAAGTCTTTAAGACCCCAGACACTATATCTTTTAATAGCTGGCCACCATCAGCTTTCTTCACCACATTTGCTTATGCACCCATTTTGTCTTCAGTGATCGTGTCAGGAAGGTGAGCATCACAATACCAAAGTGTTCCTGTGTTGGGGGAGTAGTTGAGTAGAGGCTCAGTGTCCATCCGCTACCTTAAAACTAAACCTACAGACATATGTACATAGATCTATTTCCCCATCATATATAAATACATTTACATATGTACATGCCTATATTTAGACCTCTATAAATGTCCTTTAACTCCTAGTTCTTTCCTTTATTTCCTTTTACTTTCTTCTTGTCCCACTGTCATGTTCAGCCTTCATTTGGGTCTCAGTAATTCCTCTCGACTACATTGGCCTTGATCAAGTCCTACCAGGCCCCCTATACCATCCTCATCATCGATTTTAGATCACTTGTTGTTCCCTTGTCCCTGGGTTTATTAACACCCACTTCCTTTCCCCTGCCTCCCCCTGTCCTGTGTATCTCCCCAGAACCTCAGTTCAGTTGTTTTCTTCTCTGGATTGTTTATCCCGCCTGTCTTATCTAGATAGACATACAGAGATAATAACATGCACAAAAACAATACAGAGCAAAGCAAAGCAACAAAAGAAAACAAAACAACAAAAACCAACGACAAAAACAAAGAAAAGCCTATAAATAGTTGAAGGTCTGTTTGTTGACCTTTGAGTGTTTTCTGGTCCCATCTGGGGGGTGCCACACCCTGGCCCCACAGTGTATTTTGGCATCCCCGGGACGTCCTTGCTCTGCTCCTCTTGCTCTTCTGCTCATGCCCTTGTTCTATTTCGGTGTGGTGGCGTCAGATCAGCTACAATTCCCACACTGTGTCTCCAGTGTTGCCACCAGGGAGGTGAAGCAGGGAGAGTGTGGCCCACGTCCAGGGAGAAAGAGGAAGAGGCCATCCTTGAAAGGCCATTTGTCTTGGTAGCTTTTCAATCAAGCTGTGGCCTGAATGCCAGGCTAAACTCTGCCCCATGTTCCTATGGTAGCCATGTTGGCACAAAAAGGATCACATGCTTCTTTAACTTAAAAGTACACGATTTAAGAATGTAATGATACCTTTTATAATTTTCATTCAACAAAAACTCACTGCTCAAACTTCCTAAATAAATACAGTATTTGGCATTGTTTTCCAAGCGTGAATTGTCAGCTACTAAATTAACCACAGCAAGCATCTTGCTAGAGAAGTCTGTACCTCATCGAGCCATTACTGCTTCAGCTACGTGGTTGTTCCTCCTTTCCTGCCACAGTGACTGCAAGCAGTTCTGTGGCATGTTGTCTCGGGTAAGAAGAAAGGGATACTTTCAACACGTAAGAAAGAGCAGGTTTTTAAATGGCACCATTCAAAGTTTGATTGGCTTCCCAAAGGCTGCCTCAGTCCTTGATTGAGAGATGAGAAAGTAGTTGCTTTGAACTGTGTCTTTCAGTGGCATGTCTTAGCCCATCGGAGCAGGTCAGTGGATGTCCACTAGAGCATTCCGATGAAGAGCCAAGGGACAGCAGTTTCTCAAGATCGCCCAGCAGCATCTCACTTAGAAGTTAGTTCTTGCCATGGTCCACACCGGGAGCCTTGTCCAGTTCTAACTCACTTTTAAAATTATTTCATTTACCTGTTTGCCAACTTCCTTTGTGGTGCCAGACACACAGGAAAAGTTATAAAAATGTATCAGGAATATGCTGTGGAAATCCAAGACCAATATGTTACAATGAACCTACGGCTCATTTCTCAGATCAGTCTGACTATGTATGTGGAGGGTGCCCTTTCATTAGTAATTTATTTTATTTACACAAAAAGGTTTTAAAAACTATGTTAGTGGGAATTTTGCCCAAGATATGTTACTGTTCATTGGATAAATTGATTATGCCTTCTCTTTCTAGGCAGCACAGATTGTGCTAATCTCTCTGTTTGAATTGAACACTCCTGAATTTACCATGTTACTTGGTGCCTTGCCAAAAACGTTCCAGGATGGTGCCACCAAACTGCTGCATAACCACCTCAAGAATTCTAGTAACACCAGTGTGGTGAGTGCATTGGGTCACTGTTGGTGCCTCTGCTCAGACAATGACCGCTGCATATCTTTTTCAAGAACCTATTCTAATGGTAGAGCCCATGTCCTTGTCTTCATGTAGTAGATTATGAGCTTGTCCCCAAGGCTGGCCGGGTCATTCTGATCCCACTGTATCCCTGGCCATTTCAAAAGCACTTTATGAGTGAATGAATGAACCTGGTATTTAAACATGGCCTTTTTCTTAGCTTAGGTTGTTTAATCCATTAAATTTTTGTTAGGTCGTTTAAGTAGTTATTCATTCATTATTGAGTTAATCTTATTTTTAATAATAATTCCTGATTATATCTGACATTCTAGCATAATCAACATCAACCATTCAGCTCTCAGAATGCCTATGTGGCAGTTACACATTTGTAGTTTAGATGTTCCTCTAACTGTGTAGTATAAATTCTACCCATTTGTTTGCATGTGAGTTAAAAAGCATAGAGAAGTGTTGACTGTATCAGTGGACTTCAAAAAGCTTGGGGGGGAAATCCATTAGCTGTCCTTTCATAGAGTGCCTAAATAATGGTGATTACTCTGCCTCTGCCCAGGGCTCTCCAAGCAATACAATTGGCCGGACACCCTCCAGGCACACCAGCAGCCGGACCAGTCCCCTGACCTCACCCACCAACTGTTCCCATGGTGGTCTGTCTCCCAGGTAAAGTCTGGTCGAAAGAGATGAAGACCACAAGGCCTTCTGCAGTCAGCCCAGCCCACTCTAGGTCTCAGAGCCAGGTTCAGAACCAACACGTGAGTTGGGTTTCTGGACACGATGGCTGTGTCCTCACTCAGGTCTTAATTGGGTGGTCTCGGACAAAGTGGCTAACAACCATGATGGTCAAATGAGCAATGTATACACAGTGCCCTCTCAGGCTTTTCTAGCTCTAAATATTCTCTAGTACTTATGATATTAAGTATGCTGTAAAATGAAAAGTTGTACTTCGTACTGCTTTACATAGAATTAACAAAATTCATGAGAACATGAAGGTTTTTCATCCTCCATGGAAACCTTTTAGAGTCCGCTTCTCCAAAGTGTGGGCTTGTGTTCGAGCCAAGTACGTGGTCTTTCCAACCCCCGCTGCTCTCATTATGAAGCAGAATGCATTCTGAAGGACTTAGATTTAGAAATGAAGAAGTCATTTTGAATCAGCCTTTTTTGAATTAACATTGGCAGCATATGAACATTGACCTTACAGAACCTGTGTAATAACTTAAGAACAACCACTATGTGTAGGGATCTTATGTGATGCTACTGGCCAGAGCTTATAGAAGTCTCCACGTGGTGGCTTTAGTGACCCTCTCCCCTATGCTGGGATTAGCCTAGCCCCAGTAGAGCAGAATTCCTCAGCCCTGCAGGGCCAGAACGGTGAGTAAAGAGCCGGCATCTGCACCTGCTTGGACCACACCCCGTTTGTCTAGAAGTTCAGCTCTTTTCTTGTTAGATCAATAACAGCAAAAATCAAGGGGCTTTTGTCCCATGGGTTGCTCACATTCCAGATTGTAAAATGAGAAGAAAATATGGCAAGTGCACCAATTTTCATTTAGGGCTACCTCCTTCGTAGGAAGATAGAAAATCTGAATTACTTTTAGATTTAGGTTTTTAAAGTACGATACACGTTAACTTTGTGTATTTTCTTGGTGAAACGATGTGTTTTACATAGCGTACCTAATAAAACCCACTTTCATGGAGTCAGTTCCTACAACCATTAGGACAGAGTAGAACTGCCCCATGGGATTTTCATGGTTGTAAATCTGTACAGAAGTGGAATGCCACCTCTTTCTTCCACGGGTTTTTGTTAGATTTCCCGCAAAGATAAACAAGGCCAGGCCAGAGAGAAGGAAAAGGGGAAGTTTCCTTTGCACTTCCAGGCGAGAGGCACGGCCCCCTGGGGGGGGACCCCAGTAAAGTAAGTCAAGCTTACCTGTGGTGGAGAGCAAGTTTTTAAGCTGCAGGTGGGTAAAGAAGGGGGCAGGGGGTAGAAGTGTCTTCATCCATGAAATTCTGAGGTAGGGTGGTGCCTTGATCATTCCAGCCTAGGAGATGGCTCATTGTCCTACAGTCCTTTTGAAGCTAGCCATCTAGGTCTGCTAAGGGCAGGTCAGGTTGTTCCTAATGTCCCTGGAAAGGTACCTGACCCAACAGTTTTAAGCCACTGGCCTTTTGAT
Organism: Echinops telfairi; assembly: GCF_000313985.2. NCBI lineage: Eukaryota > Metazoa > Chordata > Mammalia > Afrosoricida > Tenrecidae > Echinops > Echinops telfairi. The sequence continues at coordinate 445,371 of NW_022103912.1, forward strand.
TAGCAGCTGAGCACCAGGGATCCTTTCTGTAAGTACGTAAAGTGCATTGCTACTAATATTAACCTGTGTTTGAAGTCCCAATTGCCCTATACTATATTTATTTATACTAGAATTTGATGTTATAGCTTTACATTTGGCCTATATTACTTTAACAGGCTATTATAATTAGGCAATTGAGACCAGAAACGAATGAAAATATGTCTTACTTTCCCCAGATGCATCTGGGGCTCAGCCAACTGCTTGTTTAATACCAATATCTCTACATAAGATATTTATGGTTTTTTAGTAGGTTTTGGAATAGATATGTAAAATATTTTGTTTCACCAAGAAAATACACCATTTTATAATTTCCAAAATACTTGTAGGATAACCTGAGAATGGAGCTTGGTAGACTTTCAAATTTTATTTTTATCCTTTCAAATTCTAAATTTAAATAATAAGCTAATCGGTCTTGAAAGAAGTACAGCCAGAAGGTTCCTTGGAACCAACAATGGCAAGACTTTGTCTTACATGCTTTTGTCATTATCAGGAGAGGCCAGGCTCTGGAGAAGGAGATCACGCTTGCTGAAGTGTAGAGGCAGAGAAAGACCATTGATGTGATGGGTTAACAGAGTGGCTGCAACATTGCACTCAGACATATCAGCAATTGTGAAGATGGGGCAGGGACCGGGCTGTGTTTTATTCTCTTGTGTATAGGCTCCCTGTGAGTCTGATCTGGTTTGACAGGACCTGACAACAACAGTTGTTTGGCTTAAGCGATGAGGGTCCAGTGCTAACAGTAGATCATTATGCATTCTTTCCTAGTAGGGTAAATTATGAGCAACTTATATTCTCTGTAAATTATTGCCTTTGTCTAGAAACAATTTTTCTTCAAAATAGCTGTTCTTTGTTAGTTGGAGTTTTCTGTAGGTAATAAGCAAAAGGCAAACCTCAAATTAAGTATTTTATTATTATATATGTTAATAGCCTGTGTTAAAGATTAGTGAAGACTACTAGAATAAACTGTCAGAGGTAAAAATCAGCTTGATATTAATCTTCATGAATCTCCAAATCATTCAAATTTTCATTTATTTTTCCAAGTCACTATTTCTTCTCAATTGGCTCCGCCTCAATTTTTACTATTAGGCCTATTAGTCAGTAGAAGAAATAAAGGGACTTTATTTTTTATATTAAAAAGTCTTAGAAGTGTGCTGGTCAAGAATACTTAGAAGTATTCTTCCTTAAGAAATTATTTAGTTATATAGTGCCTTTTCAAATTTTGTTCTCATTCTCATAGTCAAAGAATCTTAACCATTTTGAACTCAATAGTAGAAATCATTTTTCTTGCGACTGAAAAATTGTCCTTAAATTCTTGCCTTAAACAGACAGAGCAGCTAGCTTACCACATTCTAAGGAGATGGTAAGCAGGTTCTACAGGATATGTTCTCAGCTATTTTTCTTAGCAGTGCTCTTGAAACTAATATTCTTTGATCGTGTCATTCTTTTGAATGACCTTGACCATATTTGGGTGATCTTGAAAAAGTGTGGAACCATGAAATGAGTTGTGTGGTTGCTATTGCATGATGTGGACGTCTGTGCTGCTGTTCCTGCTTGATACATTCCTTATCTACCTGTCCCGCTGTGCTGTCAGCAGGACGGCCCACGAGCAATAAGTACTACTCAGACAAATATTGCCATGAGCTTTATGAGTACTGGTATGTCATGTTACTCAGAGAACTTTGCAGACAAGTTCCCAGGACCCATCAGAAGAGGAGTGGAGGAGACTTGGTGTTCCACAAAGTGTAGCCTGGGTATGTTACATGATTCATGAGCCAGAACCACTTCCAAAAAAGCAACAAAAGTGAAGATTACTTAGGGGTTGCCAATTAAATATTTTTAAACTCAATGTATATGTGTATATATGGTATTAATCCATGAGTACTTGAAAGTATACAAATCATCCATCCATCCCTATGCATAAGCCGCATTCTTCATAGCAACAAAGCTCAGTTAGATGCAAGCACAGATAGATTATTCTAAGGTATTTAAGATAAGATTTCTTCTTGTCAGTTTTTCTGGGTATAAGTAATTGCTTGTTGGAGTTTTACTTGTTATTTTTGTTAATGGAGTTGCTGTGTTTGTCCAAAAAAAGAAAGAAATGAAAGATAATGGAATTGTTTAATGAACTTTTGGAGCTCCTTCATAATGTTAGCTTTTTATTCTTAAGTGGGGAAATGATCACCTATTATTTGTTTTTAACCTAATGTTGAGCATCAAAATGAATTTTTTAATCCCAAAATTCTACATTTAGAATATGGCAGTAATAAGGGCATATTCTAAAATGATGAACAAATCTAATTTGATAATTTTTTAGTTTCACTACTCAGAAAGTTGTTTTTCTCAACCCAGCCATTTTAGAGAAGCTATGAATAACAGGTTCAGCTTTTGTAAAATACTACATTAATTGTTTCTGTGTAAGAGAATAACCACTGCTTTTTCCCAATTAATTAACCAATAATTTAGAGAGATTGATGTAAATTTTTACTCATTTTACCTAGTGTGATTTTTGTGGTAAAAGGAAAGCAAGAGCAGAAAAATTAAAAAAAAACTTTGGAAATGCATTCCCTTTTTAAGAAGATTCTGTGAAACTCTTGCTCTGGTCTACTGTACGTTTTTGACAAACATCATAAAGCAGAATGCCACTGGATAGATCATCTCTGGGTCCCCTAGCAAGCAGAGTCGTTGTAGGTGGGTTTTACGTTTCGTTCATTCTAGGACCAACAGGAACCACACACTCAGAGTGGAAGGTGCTACAGCCTCTGCTTTGTCCTCGGTTCTTTGTAGAGAGCCAGCCTGCAGCGGTCACCTGTTTTCGCCTTGGGCTGTCACTCCAACTCCTTGTGCGACTGAAAGAAGGTCTTAGGGCCTGCTAACGAGGGGCTCTTGTGGGGTGGTGGTTATAGATTGGGTTCCTAACTGCAAGGCAAAGTCAGCAGTTTGAAATCACCGACTGCTCCCAGGGAGAAAGACGGAGCTTTTAGTGCCGTCAAGAGTTACAGTCTGAGAAACCCCCTTGGGCAGTTCTCCTGTCGTACAGGGTCACTCTTAGCCGGACTTTGAATCGGGTGCTGGAGAAGACTATTGAGAGCGCCAGGCACTGCGAATACACCTGTCCTGGAAGAGGTTTGGCCTGCGTGCTCCTTAGAGGTCCTTCGTCTTCATACTTTGGACATGTTGTCAGGGGGACCAGTCGCTGGAGAAGGACCTCATGCATGGTTGAGTAGAGGGGAAGTGAAAGAGAAGGCAGCCCTTAAGGAGATGGGTGGACGTTGTGGCTACAGCGATGGGCTCAGACATAGAAACCACTGTGAGGATGACACAGGTGCACAGGTGGGGGTTGGAGCCAACTTGACACCCAACGACAAGCAATGTGAGTCAGAACTGACTCAGTGGCAGTGAGTTTGCTTTGGGATTTAGGCCCTTCTGTTCTTCAGTGACTTATCATTTCCACACCAAATTTCCTTAGAAAATGGAGGCCTTCACTGTCCTACGACAGACTAACTTCTTACCTACCCCATGAAGGGACTTAGGCACTTAAGCTGTGAGAAATACCAGCAGCAAGCAGAGCTGTTCTGTGGGTACCTTATTCCTGGTGCTGCATACTCAGCTTCCGGATTCCAGCCAGGTCTTCCTCCCGCCCTTTCCCAGGCTCTGGGGCTCAGTTCTTTTGCATTGCAAGCCCTTGTTAGAACTTCCTATCACGGGCCACTGCAAGCTCAGATCACCTCGTGGCATTTCTGAGTTGTGGTGGAGGAATGCCCACATTCTCCACTTCATTTTAATTCTCATACTAGATGGCTGATCAGAGCAGAGGAATTTAGTATTGTGCTCTCACACTGCCCTACCAGCTAAGACTTACTGTCCTCGTTCTCTAATTGTTCCTTTAGAAGGAAACCACCATGTCCACCTCTGAAGGGCAGAGCCCATGGCCCTGACCTTGAGTGCTCCAGACAGAATAGTACATTTTCTGACTCCTCTGCTCTGGTACGACCTCCTGTGGTCACTTGAATTAAGGCCTCATAATTCCTTCTTGAGTTCTTTCTAAAGTAATTGATGGGGTGTTTTTGAAACAATGTCCTTGTTTTCATGTGTGTCAGTGCATATCATGTATTTCCCCAAACACACACAGACATACGCACAGGCAATTTCATGAGGTTTTAAAATGAATGCATCCTATGCCTGAGAGGGGAAAGAATAGGAGTCTTATTGAGGACCAAATTGTAAAATGAAATCTGTTCATTTTCTTCATGTTGTGAAATGGTTACTTTTACTCTGATTACTTTGATAGAACCGATTACTTTCTCAAGAAAAGAGCTGCCGCTAAGACACTGGACTCCCGTCTCTTTTCCCTCTTGCCCCTCCCCTTCTGCCTTTTTGTTTCTCTTTCTGACTTTCCTCTTCTGATCACTGCAGTCGGTTATGGGGCTGGAGTGCCGACGGGTTATCGAAGCACCCACCTCCCTTTTCTCAGCCTAACTCAATCCCCACCGCTCCCTCCCACAAGACTCTCAGACGCTCTTACTCGCCCAGGTAACATGTTACAGTTGTCTGAGGTGTCACAATATTATTGAATTTCCAAGGTCGTCTCAGGTCTTTTGAAAAGCCTCTCAGCTGCCTCCACTGTTGTGACCCCGACTTTGGCTTACACCAGAAGGAACAGAACTTTGCTGGGAAAGTGAGCAGCGCTTTAGTGAATTTCACAAGGATGGCTCCTACCATAGCAGAGCAGCAGGTGGTCATTTCATCAGCTGATCAGAACAGCCTCACCTCAGCCCTCTCAGCCCAGTTTATTGCTTAACCCTTAGCAGTTGCGTAGAAAACACGTAAGTGCTGGTTGACTTGTAAGATCCACGCCCGTCACCGTGGGCACCACTTACCGAGCCTTCCTGTTAGGTGCATAAGGCATTCCCACAACCACTCGAAAACAAGTGAAACATACTCTCTGCGAGTCTGCACACGAGGTGATTCGTCCTGCAGTTGGGTATGTGGCATGTGGGCTGACTTCTTTTATCATGTGTGGCAGCATGGATCCAGAGAGAAAACTCTCGAGAGTTGTGTTCCTTGCTGCAACTCTCTAAAAGTGCCCAGCCTTTTGTCAGCAAAGCTGTGAGTTTCTTTGCAATTAACCTTCAAGGTGCTAGGTGACGCTCGTGGCCGCTGGTTAAATATGATTAAACTAGGGATTCTGTCTGGCAGGAGGGGCTGGTGGGCCTCCCTTCAGCTCTTTAGACAGATGGTATATCTTTGGTGCAAAGAGGGATCCTTGAAGATACCCAAACAGATACCTGTTTGAGAGCCCAGCGGGTGCTTTTGCTGGAGGTTCAAGGCCCACACATGCGTGCTTACATGAGCAGAACCTGGCAGTTGCACTGTCACTGTGCTTAGTAAGGTGAGCATGCATGCTGACAGGACATGGTAAACATAGCGCGTGACTTAAAATGCTTCATTAGATAACTTGTGCATAGGAGATTTACATTCTAACTCTTTGGTATCTTCAACATAGCAAAACCATATCTGGTAAACAAATCAGCTAAATTGTTAGAAATATCTTTCTTTTGAAGCTATTCCAGCACTGAAAGTTGTACAGAAAATTCTAGAATGTAGATTTCTACAGATAATAGTATTAGGACAAATAAACAAGTCTGCTGTCTTTAAAGCTAATAAATCATGTACCTTTTGTTTTGTTTTGAACTGTAGTGGTGCTTCAGAATAGAAACTCAATTTTGCTGTCTCCTAGTATGTTGACTTGTATGCTCTTAGGGATACTAAGCTCAGCCCAGCCAGTCTTCCCACAAAATCAAGAATCACCTTCCAGAGGACACCGTTTCTAATTCTCACCTTTCAAATCTGTTCCCATTTGTATTGGTTGAGCTAACTCATCTAATCATGCTTAATATACAGAATCAAGTAAATGCCAGGGGGTTTCAAAAGGTTTGTGGGGAAAAAAATCAGTTATCTCTGAATTTCATTTTTCCATTAACCTCTTTAAGCCCCCTCATATTTTTTAATTTATAAAAACTATTAGTTGCATAAAACTAAGAAGAACATATCCGTGTCTGTCTCTTTTTATTATGCCAAAATGCTGTTGACTTCAGAATCAGAAATGCTGGTTTTATACTTTGTATCGTTTCCCTACTGGAAGGCAAAGAAGAACCTCGGAAGGCACATCCCTGCTCAGATTTCTCTTTCTCTGAGACCCAGCCCCACATACCTCTGTACCCGTAGTGCAGGGCCATTACCTGGCCAGGAGAGCTTTTGACATGACCTTAGCTTCAGTTAGCGAGTATTTGCTGATTAGCTCCTCCTAAGCTAACGAGCCCTAAGGAATCCCTGCTGGAATCAGTCTCTACCAGTGACCAGACTCTAGCCCAGGAGAGTGTGTCCTCGGTTGTCTCTGACTAGGGGGCAGATGAATGCTTAGGGCTTGTCTGACCCTCTCTCTGCTAAGTAAAGCCACCGAGTCTCTCTGCTAAGTAAAGCCACCGAGTCCCTCTGCCAGTTCTTTTGCATTACTTGTCAGGATGATGTTAACTGACAGCATTAGTATACATTTCCGCTTCTCCCTATACAATGTGGGTTCTACGGATATTGATTCGAACAAAATACAAGTCAGGCCAAAACATAAGAGTAACATTGTTTATTTCCTCCTAGAGGGAGACAGCTATACCTCTCACCAGCTGCTCACAGTTTCAGCTCTGCCAAAAAAATACTAAAGACCTCAAGCTAGTGAGTCTAACAGCAGTATCCTCCTAGACGGTACTTGGTTGTGCACATAGGATTCCTAAATTGGAAGTTAGTTGATTTATACATGGAAAGTAACAGTAACAGGCAGAATCCTTTCGTTTTAAAAAGAGGCTCCTATAATGGTTAACTTTTACAAGCCAAAATGAACTGTTTTCAGAATGTTCAGGTTAATAACCAGATGAATGATCTGAACACTAACATTTTCTGAAGCGACATATGGAAAATAATATTGTGACAGCCCTTCAAACGCTGAGCATACAGCCAGACTTCTTTTTGTCCATCCCATCATTCTTGCAATTTGTTGGTTTTCATTTGTTGTTTTTGCATGGGCAACTGTTATTTTCGTTGTTGTGATTTGAAGCATTTTAAAGTATTAACATATGTGGTTTTCACCATGTTCAGTTTTATACATAAAAAATAGTGTACTGGCCAGATGTATAAATGCCTTTGTTCGTACATAAAGCTAGTATTGTAGTGCTTCCTGAGAAGGGCAGGGACGCTGGCGATTGAGTCACACTTTCTTCACATTAAAGGGATATTGCCTCCGGATTGACTCAGAGGTAGACAACCCTGAGAACTCCAAGGAGATTGCGAGCTTGATTTGTGTTGAGATGTTTTGGTTCACCTCCTATCATTATGTATGTGGAATTTTGACTATAAACATGGTCCAGGTTCACATTTCATTTGATGCCAGGCTAGTCTTTGAATTGGGATGTATTTTTGTGAGCTCTCCAAATACAGTTGGGCTAGAGAACTGGGTTCTACCTGGACCAGTTTTGAAATTTTGGCAAATAGCTTTCTTCTGTGAGAGAGTTCAGCTCAACGGCCCTGGCACAACCTAACATGCCTTCAAAAATAGCTGGGTCATTGCAACCTCAAGCTGTATCACAAGGCCTGTCTAACTCTGTCTTGCTGTTCTATCTGGATCTTGCAAAGCAAGGGACGAGGAAGTAGGTGTTACAGGCACACGTCACACGTGTTCTGTCTTGAGTTTCTTGTTTTGTTTGTGTTTTAACAAATTGAAGGTTTGTGGCAACTGTGCATGAACCAGTCTAGAGGTGCCATTTTCTAGCACTGTGTGCACTTCTTGTCTCTGTCACATTTTGGTAAGTCTCCTAATATTTTTTAATAATACTAACAGACTATACTGTATGACAAACATAGTTTCTTATGTGCACTGGGAAACAAACAAATTGTGTGTGCCACACTTCATTACGATACGTGGGTGCTGTAGTCTGAAATCAAACCCTCGGTGTTTTTAAGGACAGGGTTCCTCCAGGGCTTGATTGTATTGCCTTTAGGAGAGGAGCTCCTGTCGGGGGAACCTAGGTTTGTCAGCATTTTCTCTTTTGGTACACAGAGAAACTGTTGGCTTTTGGATCCCAGTAATGTTGTAGTTTATATTATTTATAGTTAAATATTCTTATACCTAGCAGTCCCCAGTTAGAGCTTGTGACTTTCTGATTTATTTAAACACTTGACACTCAAAGCTGAAGGATGTTTCCTCGCCCAGCCTTGGCTGATTGTTGACTCAGGTTGTGCCTAGTTTGTACTGTTCTTCTCGTGTTTTTCCTCTATGTTGTCCTGCAGGGTCACCAATAGTTGTTTCATTCTCTAGGTCATCTGCTTCGGTGCACGTCTCAGGTACCGAGCTCGGGGCCCCTTGACAGATGGGCTAAACCAAAAGACTTAGGATTTGGGCTTCATTTTATGTCTTGTTTTGCCAAACTTATGAAAGGACAGTGATGGACATAACTTTTCTTTGATTGGTAGTTTTGCTTTTGAAATGTTTTCAAACATCTTTCCAGAACCAAGTTCTCCTGCCTTTGTTGAATGGCCTAAAGTTGGGAACCCAATGGTAGGATAAATCTTACCGAGTCAAGCGTTGTCTTTTATGAACTCTGTCACTGGTCAGCATAGCATTGCTAACTAATTTAGTCTGTGGGGGCTTTGTTCCTCTCCAACTCCTTTGTAATACTAGCTTTATTTTGAAACGCCCATTTCTCTTAAGCTTGTACATTTGGGACCAGTAACAACTAACCCATCTTCAAGATATGAAAGGTTTTGTTTGTTTGTTTTTACACTTTCATTACCTCGTGCATTCAGTCACTAATTGTCACTCCTGAGTTCTTGCATCCTTGTGGCCATTGCTGTTTCCCACTGGTTGCTTATTGGCAGATGATGCATATGTTTAGGACCAGATTTCAAAGGAAATTCTATAATTGCCTAATGGTAGTACACTAACAAAAAAAAGTCTCTTTTTTGTTCCAAATCATGTAAAGAAATAAAACTGTGCATTTATCTTACCCTGTACATCATTAGATGTAAATTATGCCCATATTTAAATTTAAGAAATATATTGTTTATCTTTAGCATGCTGGACTATGACACAGAGAACCTGAACTCTGAAGAAATCTACAGTTCTTTACGTGGAGTTACAGAAGCCATTGAAAAATTTAGTTTCAGAAGCCAAGAAGATTTGAATGAGCCAGTTAAACGAGATGGAAAAAAAGACTGTGATATTGTAAGTATCCCCAGGCTAACAGATAACTATAAATCAGTTCACTGACATTATAGATCCTTAAAGGGCGGCTTCTGTGACCACTGCCTACAGAGCTCCATTATTTTTATCCTGTGGTTAGAATAGTATTACTGTATTTGTACACAAATAATACACACAATATACGGCTTTCTCCAGCTCATATCACCCTGAACTGTTTATGTGTGGTGTTTGCAAGTGCATAAAATTTATATGCGTGTGTTATACACAAAAATATGGTATGTTTAAGAGGCCCAAGGCAATCTTTCATAATTTTGAAAACAGGACCCTGAGATATTTTGTGAGGAGCGTTGAATGCTTTCTTTCTTGGCTTACTTTTTTAATGATGTGGTGTTGTATGCCTGAACCAGACATCACCTAAAGATTGGTGGTTTGGATACAGCCCCTCCTTGGGAGAAAGCTATGGCAGCCTGCTTCTGTGAAGACCCTTTGTCGCAGTTCTGCCCCGTTCTGCGGGGTCACTGAGTCCATTCTACGGGGTCACGCTGAGTCAAAATTGAGTTGACAGCAGTCGGTCTGACTTTCTATCTGTCTGTCTGTCTGTCTATCTATCTATCTATCTATCTATCTATCTATCTATCTATGCTTGGGGTGGCGGTGATGTGTTTGTAATAATAGTGACAGCATTATGTGCACCTTGTTTAGCATAAGACGTGGATACTTTCCCCGTCAGTATTATTCTACTTGATTATTTTTCATGCTTGTGTGATAATGTTCAGGAGAAAGATGAAGCTATCTCGTGCCATAAATATTTATAGCCTCAAACCGTAGGAAGCAGTTCTATGTTTTAGAGGGTTGATGTGAGTCAGAATTGGCTCCATGGTAAGTTGGTTTTAGCTTTTGATGTGATAGTTCATCAGATAGTTATAGAAATTACTTGGTGCCCTATTTTTTAACACATAAGTATGTTTCAGCTTTCGAAATCAGAAAAACCTGTGCTGAAGGTTGAAAGGAATGAAGTTTGATAAGGAGAAAGCAATGGGAGCAAAAGAGGGACCACAGGACAGGCAGACCAGCAGGGAGCCCTTGTGAGAGTGGTTGCAAGAATAGAAAGAAGGTGGGAGTCGGGACTGGTCCATGGAAATAGGATGTTTGAGACTGGACCTGGTGCTGCTAGAGGACGTGGTCTGGAGAAGTGGACGACACTGGTCAGACATGAAGATTGAGAAGCTGAGTTTGTTCAATTTCAACACCTCAGCCACTTACCAAATTTTTCAATATTAGGTGAAGGAAGATGTGAAATATAATAAATGTGACAGATACCAGAGCCAGTATATTTCTTTTTAAGTTTGTAGATTAAGCTCAGTCTAATAAGGCAGAGGTCGTAAGGATGAATTTTTGATCCAGGAAGATGATTATTCACAAAAGTAGAACCCTGAGCATCAAATGTGTAGGAAAAAGTCCATTCTTGTGACTAACTATAGAAATACAATGAGTATGTGAGGGAACTTCAGAAAGTTCATGGAAAACTGGAATTGAAAGATAATGGAATATTTCTATCAATATTTTGAAGTTCTCCTGCATATTCAAGGTTCCATTTTCTACATTGTTCTGCTGTGTTTTAAGTAGACATTATAGTATTTAATGCTGAGAAGGTATGGAGGTTAGTATAATCTTGGTGCAGGAGAGATTGATGTCGCTACATTAGAAAGCAGTAAAATTATATTTTAGCACAAGTGATTATAAGCATTTTTTATCCTTTACCTAATATTTTAATTTCCAGCAATCTATGGTGACTAAATGAGCAAAAAGAAAAAAATAATCATAAATAGTTTATTTCAGCATTATCTAAAATATTCAAAATAAACAGAAGGTAGCAATAGTGGTGAGGTTAAACATGGTTTCAAAAACTTTAGTTGCATCGGGAATGCTTACGCTGTGAGCAAAACAATATATAAGATACCTCGTAAACTGTGATTCCCCCCCCCCCCTATAATCTAGATGCATACAAAGACTTGAGGTAATGTACAAAGTAAAAGAGGAAGTTTTGGTGGTGGTGGTAGTAGTAAAGGTGAATAAGAATGAGTTAGCCCCCTCTCCTCCCCCTTTTTTGGGTACATATCTGGAGTTTTTTTCAATGCTTGGTGTATTATAAATTATATTTTCTATTTTTAAAATAGTTTTATTGACATATCATACAATTCAGTAGTCCAGTCATATTAAGACGAGTTACACAGTCATCACCAAAATCAGTTTTAGAACATTGCTTTCTTCCTTGTAGTCATTGTTGATAACACCCCAGTTCTCCCAACCTTCCATGCCAGGACCCTAGGCTGTTCTTAATCCAGTCACAGCTTCTATGGATCTACCTGTCCTGTATGTCATATACAGAAAAACAACAAACAAGCAAAAACAATGATAGTGACAAGATAAAATAGGGGGAAACTTCAATCAAAAGGAAAGCAGAAAATATTAAAAACTGGAACAAATTTCCAACTAACGACGACCCCCTAGGCCAGGGTCGAACTGCGCCCGTGGGGTTCTGAGCCTGACTCTCTATGGGAGAAGAGCATCTCATCCTCTTCCTAAGGAGCAGCGTGGGGCTTCAAACGGATTTTGTGGAGAGGACCGCTCCACCACTAGGATTCCCATGGGTTGGGATCAACTCAATGACAGTGAATTAGGTTTTTGAGGGAAACAAATTTAAAATGGGTGCAAGGGGAGATCAAATGATAAGGTTTTACATTTTAACCTAACGACATCTGTCATAATGAACTGAGGGAGCTCTCTTTCTGATGGCAAGGCCATTCACGTTTCTGAACTATGGTGGGTTCCCTGAAGGCTTCATCCATGAGGGAGCCCAACAAATGGAGCTGGGCTGTCAGCTGTCTTCCAAAACCTCTGCAAAACCGTCTTCACAGTTTAAGCTCCATCTGGGTCCCTCTTCCAGATTGGGACACTGTTATTATGTACACTCCTTGCGGTACAGTCCTGGTGTGCGTCTCTCGTGTGGGGCTGCATTGATGCGTCACTTAGAGGCCTCAGACACTGAGGGCTGGTCACCATCTGTCTGCTCTCTGCACCACATCAACACCCACATCTTCAGTGATCTTGTTAGGAGACTGAGTGTCATAATTGTTCTTAGATCACGGTTTTGAATAAGTGTGAGGGATCAAATCCATTCATATATCTATGGTTTATACATGTCTGGTTCACTTTAGAGACATTCTTATCACGTTTTTGGAGAGTAATGTGTCCTATTTTATGTTTTACTTTTAGGAGACAGTTACAGAAAGGAAAAATGGAAATCACCTATGAGTTATCTTTTACCAAGAGAAAACTACTGTTTTTCTTTTTATACCTGAAACTAACGTCTTATATTTTGGGAGGGTGTTAAAAACAAAATGCACCTTCCCACTCAATTCAAAGTTCTCTACATATACATAATATGTATGTGTATATGTCTGTGAAAATTTTGCCACGGGGATCACCCCGGTGGCCTGGCTGCCCGGACATTTCCCCAGCACTGCTAATATGTCCACGCATATGTGATGAAGAGGGCTACAGGGCTGCTCAGCCCTCTGCAGCCACCTGAGACTTGCTCTGTGATGGTGCTGGCCTTCAAAATGAACGCGGCAGGGACTCTTCAAGAAAAATAAAGGGTCTTTGAGACCCAAGGGAGCAGAATCTTGGGCAGGCAGAGGACCAAGGCTTTGATCTGTGGGAGACAAGGGTCAGAAAGCACTAGAAGTAAGACTCTGGAAGATGCTAAATGCCCGTCCTTTAGGGATTTGACAGGCATCGATCAAAGGAGATGGGTTTTGAAAGCGTATCAAGAAGAGCAGTAAGAGTAAAATATATTTGAAAGGAGAGTGAACTGCTTAGAAGGAACTAGCTCACCACTGTTCTAGCTCACCACTGGTGAGGAAACACAGAAAGAACAAAAAGAATTCATCAATGTGGGAACTGCTTTAAATTTCTGAAGCCAGTGTAGGGAAATTTTCGCATTCTTGTTCTGTCAGCTCACTACACTGAGAGTTCTTACTATGTATAGTGACATTGACAGGCTGGCACATGACAGTCTTGAAGAATTGGGGCACAAAGGGTACAGCCTTAGCTTTCAAGGTCTGTCTCAGAATTTGATCCAGAACCTTGGAGAATAAAATGTATCACTGTTCCCTCCCCCAAATCAACCTCAGTGCCGTGGAGTCATGCCTGACTCATAGTGACTCATAGGAGAGGGTAGAACTGCCCCTCAGAGTTTCTAAGACTAATGTTTACAGGAGTAGAAATCCTGGTCTTTTTTTTTTTTTTAATCATTTTACTGGGGGCTCATACAGCTCTTATTACAATCCTTACATCCATCCATTGTGTCAAGCACACTTGTACATTTGTTGCCATTGGTATCGGCTCCTCATTTTTCCCTCTCTCCCTCATGAACCCTTGACAATTTATAAATTATTATTTTTTCATGTCTTACACTGACCGATGTCTCCCTTTACCTACTTTTCTGTTGTCCGTCCCCCTGGGAGGGGATTGTATGTAGATCATTGTGATAGGTTCCCCTTTTTCTCCCACCTTCCCCTTACCCTCCTGGTATCACTCCTCTCATTATTGGTCCTGCGTTAGAAAATGCAGTCTTACTCCCAAAGAGCTGGTGGTGGTTTTGAACTGCTGACCTGGTGGATTGCAGCACAACGTGTAACCACTACTCTACCAAGGTCCCCCAAAATGTATGAGTAAAATTCATGATCAAATTCAATTAAAACTGAGTTTACATGTAAGCTAATGAAGAAGTCAATGAAAATGTGGGCATATTCAGCTTGCTTGATAATAGTGTATGAATTTGCTATATACAAATTAAAATACCAGTAAAGACCAGTAAAAGACCAAGCCTGAAGATAAAAGGGAAAGTTTGTGTAAAGCGCTGGAAAGGAACTGACAGTTTAATCTATTCCAGGTTTCACGAGAGGGGGGAGTTTCTTCCCCAGCCACTGAAGGCCGAGGAGGCAGTGAGGTAGTGGAGGGCAGCCGGACTGCACTGGACAACAAGACCTCCCTCCTCAACACCCAGCCTCCCAGGGCCTTCCCTGGACCGCGAGTGCGAGAGTACAATCCCTACCCTTACTCGGACACCATCAACACCTACGACAAGACAGCCCTGAAGGAGGCCGTGTTTGACGACGACATGGAGCAGTTGCGAGATGGTGGGTCTTTCTCTGCTTGATTGTCTTCATTCAGAAATCCCTGTCCTGGTTCGGCTTTTGTGTCACGGTTCCTTGTTGAGCTCTAATTGTGTTTCCTCCACACAAACAAAAAGACCCAGCATCTAGGAAGGAAGACGGCCATGAAATGTTCATCTGGGCCGTGTAACTTTGCAGGCGTGGCAACTGTGAGCATGGGGACGACTGACTGCAGGTGGGGAAGGCTCAAGGAGTCTAAGCTGGAGGCAGGTCTGAGTGGAGGGCTGGGGAGAGGGCAGAGGCAGCAGCAGCAGTGGAGGGCAACAAAGTGGGCATGGGCTCCACTTTGTCCTACAGATCTCTGGTCTGTCCCGAGTCTTGGAACGGAGGTCCTAAAGCACTACTTGACCGATTTTCCTCTTTGCTCACAGCAGGGTTTTAACCAGGCTTTTCTGGGGCAGCTCTCTGTGGGCTTCGACATTGTCCTTGACATTCAAGGGTAGCACTATGGAGTAAGCATTGAACTCACCAGTCATTTTGAGGGAGAAAGAAGAGACTCTTTGCTGCTGGTGGTTTAGTGATTACACTTTGGGCTGTGGTCCGCATGGTCGGCAGTTTGAAACCACCAGCCACTCCTAGAGAGAACGATGGGCTTTCTACTCCTGTAAACAGGTTCAGTCGCAGAAACCAACAGTGGGGCTGCTAAGAGTTGGCGTCAACTTGATGGCCGTGAGTGAGGAGAGTTAGTGGCTCCGGTGAAGATTTACTGCCGTGAAATCCTAAAGAGGCTTTCTCCCCATTGGAATGGACTTGACAGTGCGTTTGAATTTTTGTAGGTGTTTTTTTTTCTCTCTTTCTTTTTATTAACAGGTGCTGAACTAAGTGTTTTACATATCCAGCAAACCTGTGAAAGCCAAACCTGTGTAAGAAAGAAGTCTGTCAGAGTAGGAAAATGTAAATAGTTCCCTCTGATGGAAAAGCGTAAGACTACACCCTGCCAAACTTGGGAGACAGTCTTATAGACTTCTAACAGGTTTCCCTTTATAACTTAATTGCAATGGAAGAAATCATTCCCATTTTACACCGTAAGAAACAGGAGTTCTGGAAGTTTAAAGTTACTTGCCCAAACAAAACTGGTATGAGACAGAACCGGTAAACTGGTCTTCGTATTTTCTGATGATTTATGACGGCCAGTGTTCATTCTTGTGCCACCAGTGAGACGGGGTTTGGTATGGCACTTGTTTTTCTTCTCTCCTCACTGTCCTGTTCACAGCTTTTGGCTTATTTTAACCTGACAGCGATAGTTTTTTCAAATATAATTGACATAATTGTTTGTCTCTCTTGTTTCCAAGGCTGCCTAGGATTTTTTTTTCTTTCAATTTTAAATGAAATACTAAATCAGAATCCTAAACACCCCAAACAGTTAACGTTCAGTGAGTGCCTACTGTGTGTCATGAAGTGCATGGCTTACGAATGACTCGGAGGCAATCAGACCTAGTGGCTTACCTCCAGTACCTCCTGGCTTCTTTGGCAAAAAGATGGATGATTTCACTCTCCTGAGGGAAAGGTTAAGTTGGAGGAGCATGTCATTTTTCAGGCATATCTTATTTCTACTTCCGCCATTAGAATTCAAGAGTCAACTGTGATCGTTTCTGCGGCAGTTAGATTTGAGAAAAGCCTGGTGGCCAGAATTCGGATGTGAAGCGCTTTCCTTGTGTTTGTATTTTTCCTCCACGCAGTGGGGCTATGGCGTTCGCTTATCTTCCAGTTTGCTGGGGTTTTTGTCCAGACCCCTTGATTGGTGTTTGTTTACTATGCTGGCTACTAAGCTCTGGACACTAGAAAAGGGGGTGAAGGAATATTAACCAAGCAGTCACGAACATGGATAGTGATGGTGAGGAGGCCCACGAGCACAGTGGACTTGTGTGGGACTGCGCACTGTCAGAGCGTGTTCCAGCAGCCCCAGCCTGACATGGGACTGTCATGGGTGGGGAAGAGGAGAGGGAGAGGTTGGCGAGAGAGAATAAACGAGGGTGACCTTTTGGAGGAGATGCACATGTTGTCCTCTTTGTCTGAGAGAGGGTGAAAGCATTGAATGTCAGTAAGTGCCATCTGGTATCACACCTCCGGTCCACGATCTGTAGAGGTGACCTGATAAGGGGGGGAATAGTGGGGCTTATCCACGAAGCCGAATGAGGGGCATATGAGAATGCCACAGGAGAGAACTCCTCTACAGAATGTACAGGTAGGTGAGAAGATTTCAAATGCCGCGAGGGATTGCGTGCAACAAGGACTGTTCTAAGGAACTAAAGCCTCTATTATTTGTTCCCACAAGTACCCATTGACCATTCTGACCTGGTGGCAGACCTTCTGAAAGAGCTGTCCAACCACAACGAGCGCGTGGAGGAGCGTAAAGGAGCGCTGCTGGAACTGCTGAAGATCACCCGGGAGGACAACCTCGGCGTCTGGGAAGAGCATTTCAAGACCATCCTGCTCCTGCTCCTGGAGACCCTTGGAGACAAGGATGTGAGTGATTTCTCTGTGTTTATATTTCTCCTCCTGCATGCAGTGGGGCTGTGATGTCCGTTTATCTTCAGTTCCATTCCCGGTATTGTGCTGTCTATTTTTATCAAAACATTTGCTCCATTTACAGATGTTTTATGAGCACCTATTAGAATAATGTTTTGATCAAGCAGCGGCTTCATCCTCCCTTGAATGCAATTTCTGTGTATGTAGGTAGATTTGGGGAAAGGAGTACTACTTTAAACTACTCATTTGATGAATTTCTGTAGTTGAGGGACACACATGCTTCCATTTTGTTATATTGTGAAACAGCATTTCTAACAACGTGGTCTTTTAGGATGAACTTTTGTTTCCTTTTAAGTTTCATTTTTGTTTGTGTGATTGAGAAATAGAGAAATATATTTTCAAAAGACCTATTAACTTGCAGTCCATGGAATTTCGTGTATGTTGACATTGATATTTGTTAACAGTTCTATAATCGTAATTAGTCAATTGACATACTCCAGAAAGATCACTGATTATTACTGTTTTTTACATTAAGAAGCCCTCGTCTGTCAGTTGATCATACTGTGCTGGCTTACATGCTGCTGATGCCAGAAGCTATGTCACCAGTATTTCACATGCCAGCAGGGTCACCCAACGTGGCCCAAAGATTTCAAACAGATTTTCCAGACTAAGAAGAGACTACCAAGAAGGAATGGGCTGCCTACTTCTAAGGGATTAGCCACGTTAACCTCACGGACAGAATTGAAACGGTGTCAGATACTGAAAACATCACGAAAAGAGGCAGAGCCTTGTCAGAGATAGTGCCAGAGGTGAGCCCGTCTGGTTGGAAAGGCACTTAAAATATGGCTGGAAAAGCTGCTTTCTAAAAGCAGAGCTGACCGTGGTTACACGGAGGGAGTAAAGCCTGTGGAAGTGAAGTCGTCCAGACCGTTATTTGCTTTGGGGGCATGATCAAATGAGAAGAAACAACTACTGACATTAATTCATAATCAGAACACAGAATGTACCAAAGTATTTAAGTATAGGGTAATTTGAAGTTGTGAAAAATGAAAAGGAACACACAAAAATCAAGGTTCTAGGCGTTAGTACGCTGAAATGGACCGGTGTTGGCCATTGGGAATGAAACAATAGAGAGCAATGATGTTACATTCATCATCCAAAAAAAAAGCTCCAGATATATCTTGAAGTATAATACTGTCCATGATAGAATTATGTATATGTGATTCAAGCAAATCCAATCAATACAATTATTATTCAAATTTATGCACCAATCACAAAAGCTAGTGAGGAAGAAATGGAAGAATTCCATCAACGACTTCAGTTGGAAATTAATCAAACATGCTGTTAAAATGCATTGATCATTATTAGTGATTGAAATACAAAATGTTGGAAACAAAGAGATAGGAACTGGAGTTGGAAAATAGAGCCTTGGTGATAGAAATGTAGCCAGATATTGCATGATAGAATTTTGCAAGACCTTTTATCATAGCAGATACCTTTTTTCAACAACACGAAAGGATTTCTCCAGATGAAATATATAGAAATCAAATTGACTACATCTGGTGGAAGAGACAATGGAGAGGCTCAATATAAGAAGTTAAAGTGAGGCCAAGGATTGACTATGGAACAGATAATCAATTTCTCCTATAAAAACATTGCTCATGTGTAAGTTCAGGTTGAAGCTGAAGAAAATTAAAACAAGTCCACCAGATCCAGAATATGACCTTGAGTTTATCCCATTTGAATTTCAAGGCCCTCTCCAAAATAGACTTGATGTATTGAACACTAATGACAGAAGACCTGGTGAGCTGTGGGAGGACATCAGGAACATGATATATGATGAAAGCAAAAGGTCATTTAAAAGACAGGATGAAGTGAAAAGATCAAAGTGAATGTCAAAAGAGATCGAGAAACTTGCTCTTGATTATAAAGTAGTTCAGGAAACTGGAAGACATGATAAAGTCAAAGAGCTGAAAGGGCAGCTTGAGAAGACAAAGTCAAATATCATAATAAAATGTGGAAATACCTAAAGTTAGAAAACAAGCGCAGAGAGGTCTATAGGGCAGGCCCCACTACAAGACACAATGTCCCTCACTGACCTATAGCGCTACGGGGGACAACACTGGAGACAGTGTGGGAATTGCGCCTGATCCGACCCCACCACACTGAGGCAAAACACTAAGGGTGTGCAACAGAACAACGGGAACAGAACAACGAAGTCCCCAGGGAAGATGAAGAATAGACTTTGGGGCCAGGGCATTGCACCCCATCAGACTCAACTGGAAAACACTCCTAAAGGTCAACAAACAGACCTTGAACTATTTACAGGTTTTTCTTTTGTAGGTCGTTGGTTCTGTTTTCTTTGATTGCTTTGTTTTGCTCTGTCTGGTTTTTTGTGCATATTATTATCTCTGCAGGTCTATCTAGATAAGACAGGCGGGATAAACAATTTGGAGGAGACAACAACTGGACTGACTGTTCCAGGGTTGGGGACATGGGAGGGGGGAGGCGGGGAAAGGAAAAGTGGGTATTAACAAACCTAGGGACAAGTGAACAGCAAGTGATCCAAAATTGATGGCAAGGAGGGTATAGGAGGCCTGGTAGGGACTGACCAAGGGCGATGTAACTGGGAGGATTTACTGAAACCCAAATGAAGGCTGAACATGATAGTGGAACAAGAGGAAAATAAAAGGAAATACAGGAAAGGACTAGGAGGCAAAGGGTATTTAGAGAGGTTGAGGTAGTTAGTTTATTGTGCCAACCTGGCCGTTAAACACGGGTTAATTGAAGGGCAGAGGGATAAAATGGCTTGGTGAGCTTCTCCTTTCTAGTTCTTGGGTCTCTTGCTTTCTGATGGTCGGACCAGGGTGCAGCTGCCTTAGCCAGTTCCCTGCTTCAGCTGGCAAGGTTCACTTCCTGCAAGACATCCCCAAGGAGAAGCCCCGTGGTCCTACCCTGATGCAGCCCTGGGTGCTGGAGCAGCCATGTGGAGATGAAACACTGGAAGCACGTACTGATTTATGCCAGGATATTTGGAAGACTACCACATGGCCAATTGACTGGAAGAGTACCCATCCCAAAGGAAGGTGACTCAACAGAATACTGGCAGTGGTTTGAGCCATATTCAAAAGAGGATGTGGAAAAAGAGGTATCATTACTGATGTCAGATGGATTTTGGCTGAAAGCCGCGAACACCAGAAAGATGTTTACTTGTGTTTTATTAACTATGCTAAAACATTTTACTGTGTTGACTATAAGAAAATATGGATAGCCGTGAGAAGAATGGGAATCCCGGAGCACTACATGGTGCTCATGCAGAACTTGCACATGCATCTAGAAGCAGTTGTGGAAACAGAGCAAGGAATACTGCGTGGTTTAAAATCAGGAAAGGTGTACATCTGGGTTTATTCCTTCACCATACTATTTGTCAGGGGAGCCAGCCCGTAACAAATCATCACGGGTCCGGTAGGCGCAATTGTACAGCGATAATAAGTAAATATTGTAGTAAAGTCCTAGAGAAATCGAGGAGATAGAAAAGAGAGTAAAAGGAAGGAGTCAGACACATTTCATGGTAGCCTGCTCACCTCAGCTCCTCTTGGTGGCACGGGGCAGGAGAGAGAGGGAGGGTAAGGAGGACCAGGGGAGAGAGGACTGGGAGAGAGCTCTTTATTACTAACCAAGGCTTATATATCTTTGGGGAGCATGCAAGCCCCCTAATTATACATAAAGACATACATCACAGGAAGGGGTTATACTATAGGTAATATAGTAATGAGAGGGGGATGATCTAGGGGTATACACGAAATAAGAAGGAGAGGGACTGGGGGTACACATGTGACAAGATGGGAGACTCCTAGATTCATGATGGAGACCTAACCTTGGATGTCACTGAATAGGTTTGACCTGTTCTCTAGATCTCCATGGAAACAACTACGGTACATATCAGTAGGGTGTGAGGCCCACCAACAGTGGACCAGACTGATGACTGAATGTCTACAGGGTGAATATCTCTAAGCATCTCCCACCATGTGCTGGCAAATAGCCTCTAATGTGTGGCATATCTTTTGGGGAGACAAAGCTGGGGAAAAGTCTTTTTATATTCCACAACTGTTTAATTCAGATACTGAGCAAATAATCAGAGGAACTGGGTTATATATGAAGAAGAATGTGGTAGCAGGATTGGAAGAAGGCTTATTACTGATCTGAGATACACAGATGACACAACCTTGCTTACTGAAATTGAGGGGGGCTTGAAGCATTTGCTGATGAACATCAAGGATTGCAACCTAAAGTATGGATTACAACTCAATTTAAAGGAAAACAAAATCCTCACAACTGGACCATTAGCAAGCATCATGGTGAGCAGGGAAAACATTGAAGTTGTCAAGGATTTTGTCACGCTTGGATACACAGTCAATGCTCATGGACACAACAGTCAAGCAATCAAGCCTCGTATGCATATGAAAGTTGGACATTGATAAGGAAGACAAAAGAAGAAAGAATGCATTTAAATGTGACGCCCTTGGCATTGTGATATGATCTCCAGAGGGCATAGTCCATGTCTAGGATGTCTCTCTAAGGGAGGAAACAATCTAGATCTTTCCCATTATTCAAAGACAAATATAAATGTTGGAAATTAAACGTAAAAGTACAAATCTGCCTCTTTGTACATATTGGTTTTGTGTAGGCTAGCAAAGATAAAAATTGAGCCAGTATAGTGAGGAGCTTGTGGGGAGTGCTGGTGGGGAGAGAGATAAGGGTTGCCGGAAAGTTAGAGTGTTAGGTAATAGGTTATGCCCAGAATAATGCTAATAATGAATTTAATGGAGACAGGTGAAAGATGTGAACATACTGATAACTCTTACTGCTTTCTAATGCTTATAATTAATTATGGGAATTAGTGGTAAGTGAAGATAGAAGAACAGGGATATAAGATTTGCATTAAGTTTTCTTTTTTATTAACATTTTACTATGAATTGAGTGAAGGTTTACAGAGCAGGTCAGTTTCCTTTGAATAATCCATACACATTTCATTGTATGTTTTTCCTATCCCCACATCATTCCTGTTTTTGTGTTTCCATTCCTCCTCCTTTTCTTACACTTTTTGAACTTGTCCTTGGGTGACTGCTGCCCTTTTGATTTAAAATGGTTAGTTCTTATAAGGTGTACATACTGTCCTCCTTATAGACACGCTTGTTTTTCAGCTGAAACTTGGGTGGTGGAGGTGAGTTTATTGCTAGAACTAAGAGCTGGCTAAGGACCAGAGTCTCAGAGGTTCCACCGGTCTCTGTCTGACCAGTAAACCTGTTCTTGTTGTTTTATTTCCAATTTTGTGTTCATTCCACATTTTTATCCCACTGTATCCAGGACCTTCTTTCAGAACAGGTAGCCAGCACCATCTCGTTCTGGTCTAATGGTTGGAGAAACCAGTGTTCAAATGGTTCTTTAGTCTCCTGGACTAATTGTTTCCATGCATCTTTGCTTATCTTCACGCATCTTTCTTCCAGAGGAGGACAGACCAAAGTTGCATTTTGAGGGCCATTCACAAACTTTTAAGGCCCCAGTCATTACTAACCAAAGTAGTATATAGAAAGAACATTGTCCTTATGGATTATGTACATTAACTTTTCTAAAAACATAATACTGGCACAACATATTAAAAATGTAATAAACCATGACCAAGTAAGATTTATTCCAAGAGTGCGGAGATGGATCAACATTAAAAAATATCAGTCAACATCATGCAGTAAGTACATCAGTAGAACAAAGAAAATACCAACATGATCTTATCTGAATACAGAAAAAGTATTTGAAAAAATCTAAAACCTCGTCTTGATGAAAACCCTCGAGACAATTGGAATAGAAGGAAAACTCTTCAATAAAATTTAGGGCATATATGAAAAGCCAGCAGTCAACATTATACTTACTGAAGTAAGATTGAGAACTTCCCCTTGACATAGGAAATAATACAGAGTACTGTTTTGGTGAAGTGAAATCTCTTGATATGACTCTTCTTATCCATGTCTCTATAATCAATAATTGTGTGGGACTCTGCAAGTAGTTGTGTGAAACACTAATAGAGAGGATTGGTCAATGTAGCAGCCATTCGCCTGACTTGAAAAAAGCTATCTCAGCAGCAGGATGAGAGAGAATTCCCAGAACTGTGAGAGACTAAGAACCACTAGCAGAGCCCATTTGAGATTCCCCCCTGCTTGAAGTAGTGGAAGCAGTTGAGGCCATGCCACATCACACTGAGACCAAACCCCAAGGAAAGGAGATCATGGAACAGCATATGAACAGTACTGAGACTTTGAGATTGTGAGGCAGATATAGGCAGGCTGCCTAGCTCCTGGAAACCACAGGCTAAGGGACCACGTAGCCAAGAGGCTGTGGACCAAAGAGACCTGGCTGCTGGATGAGAAGAGTTATTGCTGTGGATCAGTGACCATCTCCTTGCTATATACTGATTATGACTTTGGTAACCTGTTAACTTCTTTATTCAATCTCCTCAATTATGAGAATTGTTGTGAGTTCTGTGGAGACATTGCAATAAATTAATGAACCCAGAATAAAAGAGTATTATGGGAAGAATGATTGGTGTCAGACTAAGTAAAGAAAGATGGAAGATGGAGGCATGTCTGACATCTGCCTTGCTTTGGGGTAGCCACCGGCCGTCAGATATTATCTTCATACTGTTTTCTCACCTGCTCTCACTTCTTCTATTCAACATCATGCTAGAAGTGCTAACCAGAGCAGTAAGACAAAAAACAAAGAAAAAGTGCCCCACATGAAAAACAATGGGGGAAATATCTGCAGGTGGCATGATCTTACATTACAGTAAGTCAAAAATGATTGCTACAAAATCATAGATGCATTCTTTTAATCAAAATGTGAAGCTATTATTCCATCTCTCTAATCCTTCCCCCCAAAGAATTCTATGCTATTCCCTTTGCACCACATCAAAACAGCAGCTTGGGCATCCTTGGAGGATTCAAATTATATTTCTTTTAAATGGATGTTCTTGGAGTTCAGAGAACAAAAAGAAGTCTAAAGAGACAACATCAGGGATATAGGGTAAGTAGAGTTTCCCAACAAACTTCTCTTAGGACAGTCCTTGCTACCATTGAAAAATGGACAGATGCATTGTTGTGATGGGGCAAAATTCCTCAGCACAATTTTCTTGACCTTTTTCCTCTTGGTTAAAATTTTCTACTTTCTTAGAATTTCTTCCTTATCAGCCTTATGATTGTACTGCGTCATTTGAGGGGAAAAAAACGTATCGATTACCGCTTTGGAATCTCCCAAAATATCATCAGAACTTTATGAACCGACCTCTTCGCCTTGAATTTAACTGGCCCCGCAAATCTGCTCACAAGTCACTCTTTTCATTGGAAGTATTTTAGGAAGGCATCCTCTTGAGACTAAGACTAGGCAACTTGTCTGCAGTCATCTACTGATCACAGACGCGTTTAAACACATGTCTGAAATAAACCTGTACATGTATCATTTGGTAAACTAGTAGCAATAAGGTTTTTACTTATCCTTATGTAGAAAATTTCAGAGTTCCCAAGAAAGCTTCTAGAGCTCACAAAGGAATTTAGAAAAGTTAAAAGTACAAAGATAACAATTGAAAATCTGTACGCCATCAATGGGAAATCGGAAATGGAAATTAAGGAAATGTTTCCATTTATAGTAGCATCTAAATGAGTAAAATTTAGGAATGTGCAAGATTTGCACGATGAAGATGATAAAATACTGCCAACAGAGATTGAAGTACACTTAAATAAATGGATACCCATTTTCATTTATTGGAAGACTGTACTAAACCATCAATGCTACCTAAAGTTATCTATAATTTGAACAAAAACTCAATAAAAATTTCAAGAACTAAAAAAAAATTACAAGAACTTTTTTCACAGACATAAAAACCAGGTGTTAACTTTTTGTAGAATGACAAAAGACCTCCAAAAAAGTGCTGAAAGAGAACAAAGTAAGACGATTTACAGCCCGCTCTACAGGAGTTGACACACCCGCCAGTGGAATAGAATCGAAGGTCAGCAGTCACCCATATATCCATGGTCTGCTGATTAATTTTTCAGGGGTGCTAAGTCCATTCTATCGAGGAAAGAAGAGTCGCTTCAGGAAGTGGTGCTGGGAAAATTGAATTTACCCACATATAAATGGAATAAAATGTAATAGGGTTCATGCATCAGACCTTAACAAAAACGAATTCAAAATGGATTAAAGACCTAAATATAAAAGATACTATCAAAATGCTTAAAAGAATAAGCAGGGGCAACACAAGGCTACCTTTTAATAATGGAATATCTAATAGAAGCACAAACGGAAAAGGAAAGGACAAAAATATGGGTGGGATCTTGTAAAAATTAAAAACTTACACTCATCAGAATACCAAAATGAAAACATAAGATACCAATTGGGAAACTATATGTTTGATAAGAATGAAGTAACCCAAACCTGTATAACCTTCAACAATGTAACAAAAAGCCCAAACAAAAGACTGGAATATTTTACCAAAATGCACATTCAAATAGCCGTTTCAAACGCATGAGAAGATGGTCAGTGCCCTTAGCCATCGGAGAGATACTAATCAGAACTACAGTGTGATACCGTTTCAATCCCACTAGGATGGCTAAGATTTTAAAAAATAGAACACCATTGGAAATGTTGAAAATAATGAGGAGGTAAGGAAATTGGAACTGTTACCCATGGCTGGTGGAAATTTAAAATGATATGGCTGTTGAGGAATACAGTGGAAATTTGTGTTAGTCTGGGTTTACTAGAGAAACAAATCTAGAGACACTCATGTGTATAAGAAAGAGCTTTGTATAAGATAGTAATTGTATATTAAGAAACCATCCCAGCCCAGTCCAGATAAAGTGCATAAGTCCAATATTAGCACATATGTCTGATCACGCAACCATGCAATGATGCTGAATGCAGGGAGATCACAGGCCAGTGGGTGGAAAGTCTTGTGGATCCAGTGATTTGGAGGCATCTCAGTGCTAGTGTGGGTCTCCATGTGGCTCCTCCATCTCCAGGGCTCTGGCTCTATTAGCAGAGCTCCATGTGGCTTGTCCACAGGAATGCCTCACAGGAGAGTATGTTTCTGGCTTCCAGTGAGCTATTTATCTCCATCGCACCTCCAAATGAGGTCATTAATCTGTGACCTGATTGACAGGCTAGACTCCACCCCTTTACAAGTTGACATTATGTAACTGCCACAGGATTCCTCAAAAAAAACACAAAAACCACATAAAACTCAAGACAGCAATTTTGCTACTTATTGGCCCAAAGATGAGAGCAGAAATTCAAGCAGATGTTTATATAACATTGTTCATTGCAACGCTCTTCAACAACAGTAGTCAAAAGGTAGGAAAAAACAAAATGCTTATCAACAGATGAATAAATAAGTAAAATGTGTATAACGAACAGAATTAAGAGAAGGTCGTGATACATGCTATAGTATGTGTGGGACTTGAAGACATAATACGTATGTCTTAATAAATAAATATTATTTATTTATTTGAAATAAATCAGTCCCCCAAAGACAAGTGTTATATGGACTCACTTATATGAAAAGGCAAGAATAGACAAATGTGTAGAGATCAAAATATGTTAGTGGTTACTAGGTTTAAATTCAGGAAAGTTTTTAAATCTCTCTGACTACCTTTGCCTCCCAGTTCTTTCCTCTATTTCTTTGTACTTTTTCCTCTTGTCGCACTATCATGTTCAGCCTTCATTTGGGTTTTAGGAATTCCTCTCAGGTACATTGCCCTTGATCCAGCCCTGCTGGACCTGTTACACCTTCCTTGCCACTGATTTTGGATCACTTGTTTCCTTGACCCTGGGTTTGTTAACACCCACTTCCTTTCCCCTGCCTCCCCTACTCCCGTGTTCCCCCCGAAGTGTTATCCTGTTGTTCTCTCTTCTGGCTTGTTTATCCTGCCTATCCCTTCTAGGTAGACATGTTATGTACCATCACAAGACTGAGTACAAAGAAGCAACAATAGAAAGTAAAACAATAGCTACAACAACAACACACATACACGAAAAAGGGTAGTCATAGAGATTTAAATACAGGCATATAAAGATGTAAATGTATTTATATATGACGAGGGGGAAGTAAATCTATGTACATATATTTATAGGTTGAGTATTAAGGAAACAGATGGACAGTGGGCCCCTGCTAAAGTACTCACTGAACACAAGAACACTTGTTCTAACATTTCGGCAGTCTGAGATGCTCACCTTCCTGGCACGATATTGCTGAAGACAATGGGTGCACAAGCAAATGTGGTGAAGAAAGCTGATGGTGCCCGGCTACCAAAAGATACAGCATTTGAAGTCTTAAAGACCAGAAGATAAACAAGCAGCCATCTAGCTGAGAAACAACAAAACCCACATGGAAGAAGCACACCAGTCTGTCCTCACTGGATCGCTGAGAACAAAGTGGGTGCATAAGCAAAAGTGGTGAAGAAAGCTGATGGTACCCAGCTATCAAGTGATATCGCATCTGGGGTCTTAAAGGCTTGAAGATAAACAGGCAGCCATCTAGCTAAGAAACAACTAAGCTCACATGGAAGAAGCACACCAGCCTACCACAACATGAACGCTGAAGGCAAAGCGGGTGCATAAGCAAATGCGGTGAAGAAAGCAGACAGTGCACGGCTGTCAAAAAATAGAGAATCTGGGGTCCTATAGGCTGGAAGATAAACAAGGCGCCATCTAACTGAGAAACAACAAAGCCCACATGGGAGAAGCACACCAGCCTGTGAGATCACAAGGTGTTGAAGGGATCAGGTATCAGGCATCAAAGACCAAAAAAATCATAGCATTGTGAATGAGGGGGAGTGCGGAGTGGGGACCCATGGCCCATCTGTGGGAAATTGGAAATCCCCTTGCAGAAGGGCTGCGGTGGGGAGATGAGCCAGTTGGGGTGCAGTGTGGCAATGATGAAATATACAATTTTCCTCTAGTTCTTGAATGCTTCCCCCCCTCCCCCCACTATCATGATCCCAATTCTACCTTACATATCCGGCTGGACCGGAGGATGTATACTGGCACAGATAGGAACTGAAAATACAGGGAATCCAGGACAGATGAACCCCTCAGGACCAGTGGTGAGAGTGGCGATATCGTAAGAGTGGAGGGAAGGTGAGGGAGAAAGGGGGAACCAATTACAAAGTCTACATATAACCTCCTCCTTGGGGGACGGACAGTGGAGAAGTGGGTCAGGGGAGATGTTGGATGGTGTAAGATATGAGAAAATAATAATTTATAAATTGTTTAGGGGGGAAGGGGAGCAGGAGGGGAGGGGGGAAAATGAGCTGATACCAAGGGCTCAAGTAGAAAGCAGGTGTTTTGAGAATGATAATGGCATATGTACAAAGGTGCTTGACACAATTGATGTATGTTTGAATTGTGATAAGAGTTGTATGAGCCCCTAATAAAATGATTTTTTTTAAAATCAGGAAAGTTGTACATCAGGGCTGTATCCTCTCGCCGTACTTAATTCAATCTCTATGCTGAGCAAATCAGAGAAGCTGGATTATATGAAAATGAATCTGGTATCAAGATTGGAGGAAGACTTATTAAAACCTGTGATATGTAAGAACACTTTGTTGTAATAACTCAGCATTCTGTGATGCTCACTTTCCCTGACATGATCACTGAAGACAAAAATGGGTACATTAGTAAATGTGGTGAAGAAAGCTGATGGTGTCTGGCTATCAAAAGATATAGCATCTGGGGTCTTAAAGGCTTGAAGATAAACAAATGGCTATCTAGCTAAGAAGCAACAAAGCCCATATGAAAGAAGCACACCAGCCTGTGTGATCATGAAACCAAAACAGAAAACCTGCAATATAGGGATGATGCAGCCTTGCTTGCTGAGAGTGAGGAAGCCTTGAAGCACTTGCTGTTGAAGATCCAGGGTTGCGCCCTTAAGTATGGTTTGCAACTCAATGTAAAGAAAAGCAAAATTCTCACAACTGAACCAGTAGGTGACATCATGACAAACAGGAAAGACGGAAGTTGCCAAGGGTTATCTCATCCTTGGATCCACAGTCGATGCTCCTGGAAGCAGCAGGCAACAGATCAAATGATGCATTGCACTGGGTAAATCTGCTGCACAAGACCTCTGTAGCATATTGAAGAACAATGATGTTACTTTGAGGATTAAAGTGTGCGTGATCCAAGCCAAGGTATTTTCGGTTGCCTCATATACTTGTGAAAGTTGGGCATTGAATATAGAAGACTGAAGAAAAATATTTGAACTATGTTGTTTGCGAAGAATATTGGAAGTACCATGAACGGCTAAAAGAACAAATATCTGTCTTGGAAGAAGTACAGCCAGAATGTTCTTTAGAGGCAAGGACGGTGAGGCTCCATCTCGTGTACTTAGGACGTGGTAAAATGGAGGGGCATCAGAAAAAGGCAGGCCCTCAAAGAGATGAATTGACCACAGTGGCTACAACAATGGGCTCAAACATGAGGACAGTTGTGAGGATGACGTAGAACTGACCTGACGGGGGCATGTCTCATGCTGCACACAGGGTCACTATGAGGTGGAGCTGACTTGACAACAATGGGCTCGAAGGAGAGAGGAAGAAGGGGTGTTGCTCAAGTAGGACTGATTTGGCTTATTAGAAAAAATTAAACTAGCTGCCATCTCACCAGTGCTGACTCAAAGTGACCCCCTGAGGGTTTCCAAGACTGTAACTGTTGGCAGGGGTAAGAAACCCAGTCTTTCTCCCATGGAGCTGCTGCTGGTTTTGAACTGCCCACCGTGGATCCCAGGCTAACATGTAAGATTACACTACCAAGTGATAGGAAAAATGCATTCATTAGTGTGAGTCTGCAGTGCCAATTACGATTGCCATAGTTAGGCTATGTGTTTCTGCGGCTGGGTCAGGGTTCTAAGCCTAACACAGATATGCTATTAGGAAGTTGTATACCGGTTAAGAGATAAATTGACAAAAGATCTATGATACATTTACAGCAACAACAAAAAAGAATTAACTACTGAAGCTGTTTAGGTATAAACAAACATATGATTTGATTTCTTTGGTTTGGAGGTTTAGGGTTAAAATGTCCTGCAACAAAACAGTTAATTGGCATATTAGCATATTAAGTGCTTCTGTACCTTGTGTAATCCTTGAGGTTTCAAAAGCTTGCAAGAGGCCATCCAAGACACAGCAATTAGTAATATTCACCTGGAGCAACAGAGGAAGAAGGAAAGTCAGAAGTAGGGAAAAATAGAATGTGTGGCCAATTAGAAATAACTACCTCCTTTGCCACGAGACCAGAAAGACTGAATGGCGCTCAGCTTCCATCACTGGACATATCCATCAAAGTTTCTGTAGAAGAATCCAGATCAAAAGAGGGTAAACTGGAGAGGGAGGTGGCGATGGCAGCAGCAGTGGCTGCGGCTTTCCAGTTTAGAGTGCAAAGAGGAGATGACTGACTGAATGAATGAATGAATGAATGAATTTTTTTAAAGGGTAAATTTTAGAACAGGATCTCAGATTCTCATGAACTCCCTGAAATAGGTACCTTGAAATAAATTTTAAACCCTAAACCCAGTCTCTGAAAATCTAAGATCAAATAATAATTTGGCTTAACTTGTAACTAAGGTCTACTTTGAGCACTGTGCTCTTTTTAATCTGCTTATATGGGATTTCAGTGTCAACAGCCATTCAAAACAGTAGTAGATATGAATCTTGGAGGGCAGGGTATTTATGTTACTGGGGAAGAAGAGTGTGGAGAAAGAAGGTAAGAATGGTTAGTTGCACAATTCAAAAAATGTAGTCATTGTCACTGAATTGTACTTGTAAAAAATGTCATTGGTTTTGTCCTGTTGTATATTTTAAATAACAAAAAATAACTTTAAAAAAGTATTGGCTGGTGCAGTGGTTATTCTTGTTTGGGCTCTCTCAGGAGGTGAAGTAATGTCATACAGAGGGCAGACAAGTGGTGTTTCAATGTGTGAATTATACAGATGAGTGATAAAGAATCAGGATGTACTCTGGTTCTGTTTGGTATAAACGCGGCCCTCCTTTGTTGAGATTAAGAGTCTGTTTGGAGTGGCTTTCCTCCAGGTGCATGACTAAGGCTTAGAACACTGGTGCCTGGACAACTTTCCTCTGTGTATGAGCTCATCATGCAGTGAAAGGTCAAGAAGAACAGCGGAAGATCCACTGTCTTACTGATCATTGTCATGAAGTATTTAGATGCTTTTTTACCTTTTAGAACATTTTTCAAAGGAAATATTTGCATATTTAAATCTCAGGAAGTTTGGAAATCCACAAGAGATTGATAGTGAGCTTAGATATTTGATCTTGTATTTGCATGTCCTTCTTAGCTTCTGAGTCCTGTCGCATAAACAATATTCCCTGTGTAGAGATGTCTGCAGGAGACTAGGGAGACCCAGGCTAGTGGATTATTCTTGCTGGGCACTGCTGACTGGACTATTGAGGGAAAGGCTGTGACTGGTATTATTTGATCATGTCTTCCTTTCCTCCTTCTACTCTAGCATTCAATCCGCGCACTAGCATTGAGAGTCTTAAGGGAAATCCTAAGAAACCAGCCAGCAAGATTCAAAAACTACGCCGAATTAACGGTCATGAAAACCCTGGAAGCTCATAAAGACTCGCATAAAGAGGTAAGGCTGGGCCGAGGCCCAGCGGTGCTGAATTGTCTGAGTCTTGTTTGGTTGTGAACAGGGAGCACTGGAAAATGGATAGCAGGCTTTTTAAAAGAGTACACATTGAAATGTCTTTTTGAGCTCAACCTGTTGCATGATACAGAAGGGAACTGTGTCTGCGGGATCTCCCTTATCTCCAGTGCCTGGGTTAAAAACAGGGATCTGGTCTGTCCGTGTCTCTGGCATTCAACCTGGGCAGTCCTGTATGGGAGACCTTCTTTGGGTTTTGGAATCACAGACATACAAATATACAACCAGAACTTCCTGGCTTGTGTATCCACGAACAAGTTATTTTTATTATTTTATCTTCTGAGCCTCATTGTCCTTGTGTGTCAAATTGAGGCAGACATTGTCATTAACTCTGTTATGAGAGAGAAATGAGATCGCACAGTGACAGTTCCTAACCAGTGATTGGCACAAAGTGGGTACTTAAGTGTATCTGTCTTCCTCCCTTGCCACAGTCAGTGTGTCCCTCTCAGCCAGGTCGTGGTCATTGGAGGTAGACATGGCACGCTTCCTCCTCTGGCTCCGGAACATAAACCAGCTGGCAAATGGTTCCTCTATTTCGTGGGCACTGTGGTCTCAACTGTCTCTTTATTGTCAAGCAGGAAAGGTATGTTTGTGAGCCCTATACACACCCTGAAGATATTGGACATTCAGTAAATACGCATCTGATTGCTTACTGAATACTTTCCAAACCCCTTGAAGCTCACCAGTCCTTCAAGTACCTAGAGGCCGTCAGAGAGTGGGGAGGTAGCTTCCTAAATAAAAATGATTTATTGACAACATGCTTCAGTAAAAAGTGCTTTGGAAAACAAAATCCTATGTTTAGAACTTTAGAAAATGGCATGACAAATAATGAGCTAGATTACAAAGTGAGCACCTAGCCCTTGTCAGCACACACATGGATTAAGGTATCGATTAGGATTAGGTTAATTCTAATATCCAAAAAAGAAATTGGTACCCTTCCCAAAATGTATGTGTGCGTGCGTGTGCATGCATGCATGTACACACCAAATGTCTAACCTGAAGTGATAGTATTTCTCCTTCACATTTATATGACTGCATAAGCAATGACGGTTTGACCTCCTTGAATGCTTATGAGGAGCGTAGGCTCCGCGAGGGTGAGGTCAGGTGCAGTGCCTGAGCATTTCTCCAGCCTCGTGCAACACTGGGCGCATAGGACATTGCTTTGTCTTCAGACCAGTACCTTGGGCTTTTGAAATCTGACTTGGTTGCATAATGATGATGGTGATCATATTTGAGCAGATCTTTCAATTTATAGTAACTCATTTAGGAACTTTGAGGTATTTTTGAATTAATTCAAAAATTAATTGTGTTAATTAATCTGTGTTATGAAGCACTGTAAGGATATTTTTGTTGTAAACTGTGGAAACAGATCACCAGGCCATTCCTCCACAGTGCTGCCAACGAGGCTCACACTGCCAGTCAGTAGATTAGTTAAATACAAACATTTGGACTATCCAGGGACCTGGCATTAATAGAGTGAACATCATTCTTCCCAGTTGAGGTAGAAGGTTCAGGAGGTACAGTTATTTGTTGGACAGTGTACAGCAATTTCTGACAGTTGAGATATGATCTAGGCCATTAATCTCTTTTCAAGGAAGGAAACTGACCCACACGGAATTTTTCTTCACGAAAATAGCTTCTCTCTAATGAGAACACACAACCCAAAGGTGACATACAGATAGTGTCCGTTGTTTGTAGGGTGGAGGGCACCCATAGAATGCAGCCTTTTGGAGAACTGAGCCACTTGCGTGATTCTGACCGTGACTTCTCAGTGGTAAGAGCGGGCCTCGTGTTTTGTGGCATAGTGGTATGCATTGGGCTGGCAACTGCCAAGTCTTCATTTCAAAACTACCAGCTGCTCTTGCGAGAAAGACAACGCTTTCTACTCCCTACTTTTTACTTTTCAAAAAGTTACAGTTTCAGAAACCCACAGGAGCAGTTCTATCTTTTCTTACAGGGTCACTCTGAGATGGAATTGACTCAGTGGCAGTGAGTGAGAAACCCAGGTCTTTAGTGCATTTAATTAAAATACTTCACTTTGGTGAACACCTGGTTTGCAGAAGGCTATGGATGATAGTGGATCCTAAAATCCATTTGCAGGCCCCACACATGTATACATTAATCTTCCAGTAAATCTGCTCTTACAGTGATAGGGGGATGTGAATAACCCTGTTATCAGACAGCACTGTAAAGTCAATTATGAAAGACTAGTTAGGTCAAAATGTAGTATCTTTTTAAAAAATCCTCTTATCAGGAGCTCATACAAGTCTTATCACAATCCATACATACATCAATTGTGTAAAGCACATTTGTACATTCATTGCCTTCATCATTCTCAAAACATTTGCTCTCCACTTAAGCCCCCGGCATCAGGTCCTCATTTTTTCCCTCCCTCATGAACCCTTGATAATTTATAAATTATTATTTTGTCATATCTTGCATTGTCCAAAGTCTCCCTTCACCCACTTTTCTTTTGTCCCCCCCCCAGGGAGGCGGTCACATGTAGATCCTTGTAATCGGTTCTCCCTTTCCAACCCACTCTCCTCCCAGTATCGCCACTCACACCACTGGTCCTGATGGGATCATCTGCCCTGGATTCCCTGTGTTTCCAGTTCCTATCTGTACCAGTGTACATCCTCTGGTCTAGCCAGA
>NW_022103912.1:481129-488892 GCF_000313985.2 Echinops telfairi
TGTTGGGGCACCACACCCTGCCCCCCAAGTCCACCTTCAGCATTCCCTGGGGATTTCACCACTCTCTTCCCTTGCTGTTCTGTTGTACCCCCTTAGTGTTTTGCCTTGGTGTGGCGGGATCAGATCGGGCACAATTCCCACACTGTGTCTCCCGTGTTGTCCCCTGCGGGGATATGGGTCAGTGAGGGGCGTCATGTCTCATAGTGGGGCCGGCCATGTGGTCCTCCCTGTGTACTGCCTGCTCTAGTTGGGAACATCATCCTCAAAGCCTGGTGGGCCAGGATGTGCTCCACTCTCACCTCCTCCCGCTTCATCTGCTCCCGGAGCTGCAGATTCACTGCCATCCTTTGAAATAAATTCTTCTGGGGGGAGCGGCAGATGTCCACGTAGTAGAGTTGGGATTGGGGCCGCCCCCCCAAAAAAAATGTAGTATCTTATCATTTGATCTCCCTTGATTCACTTTAAAGCTGTGTCAGTTAGAAAGAGTGAAATGCACTTGGATTAAGCACCTGGTGAATCCCCTCTGACCACGGACCAGGGATATGAATAGCCTTGCTGTCCTGCAGAATGCATTAGAAAGTGGGTTGTTGCAGATGCATTCATGTTAAAATTTACCACCCTATTGTCTAATCTCCCTTCTGATCCATTTAAATTTGTTCCAGTTTTTTATGTTCTGTGCTTTTTTTTAGATTGAGATTTTTATCTGTTTTACTTTGTTATTGGTACAATTTTTTATGGGGGATTTTTGGTTTGTGTTTTAAAAGTGCATTTCTGTAGATGAAATCCAGGATAGGTAAGTCTATAGAGACAATAACTGGATTGGTTCTTTGGGGCTGTGGCAGGGGAGGTTACCAAGAAATGAGCTAACAACTGATGAGTACAAGAATATAGAAAATGTTCTAAAGATTGTGGTGATGATTGTACAGCCCTTCTTGATGTTATGAGCGATTGAAATGTATACTATGTGAATTATATGCCAATAAAACTGTTGAAAAATAAAACACGTTTGACAGTGGACCCTAAGGAATGTAAGTTAAAGAAATTACATTTTATTTGCCATACATTTTTATTTGGTACACATTTTATTATTTCTTATACAAAGTGATAAATTTAGGGATGAAAAATTTAATGGTGTGAGGTACCTTGATTTGCCTAAGCAACAAAAAGCAAAATATTTGGTACTTAAAACGAATTTAGCAGCAGCCGTTAAAATGGAATTCCTGTAACCTAAGAGTCTCCACACTGCTGTCACTGATTACCTGATAGGGCAGGTGGTGGAAACATTGTGTTCTGAAGTCATTGGCTTTATTGGCAGCCCTTCCTTGCTTTGCATACTTTAAAACTCACCTTGACTCAGTGCCCTGTGGGTCTTTGTGAAACTTTGCTCTGAGACATTTCCAGAAGTCGATGCCTTAAATTTTAAATTAGTGTTTGTTTTTCTTTAAAATTTCTCCAGGCTGTCTCTTATTTCGCCCATCTGTCTCCATGTAATATAATTATAATATAATATTACACATAGTGTATCTCTAGTTGTTAACATTTTCAAATCATCACATTTACTAGATAATGGCTTTGAACATTTAGTGGAAGAGATCTAAAATGTTTCTAGACCCACATGCAGGGAAAATATCAGTCCTACAAAAGGCAATCGTGATCTCATCTTCATTCAGGAGCAAACCCTCCTAGAATGTCCTTCTCAAAAGAAGCTAAGGGGTTGTGTGTTACAGACCAAAACTAAACTTTAGGGGAAAATGAACAGGTTGACACAAATTTTCCCTGAGAAATCTGGGACTAAAGATGCAATTTCCCGAAACTGAAATTGATCATAAACATTCAGAGAATATGGATAAGACACGACTAGTGATAAGACTTTTCAGTTTTGTAACATCCTACAACCTCCAAAGTCTCCTCCTCTTTTAAAAGAGCTTTGCATATGTAGGACATTTCCTTGCACATTAAAAATGTATCAGACACGACGTCTACCTCAGACACCGTCCAACCTGACATAATACGCACTGTAAAGCAAGCAAGATCATTGGAGGGTTTCAATACCAATTTAGAATTTTTATTAGAGCATTTGTGCTTCTCAGCACTTGACATTGCTTCTGTGTTTCCTACCTGAACATAGAAAGAGCCCTGCTGGTGCTGTTGAAGTGTCAAGACTTCATCATAAGGTCTTCGGTTCACACTCACCAGCTGCTCCTCCGGGGAACCCTGAGGCTTTCTAGTTCTGTTAATATTTGCAGCCTCAGAAATTCAATGGCAATTGGGTGTTTGGTTTATTTGAACATGGAAATCTCTCATCTAATTCTTTCCTTTTTAATAATAAGTCAGTAGTTAAAAAAAAACAAAAAACTCAAACGGACTGACTGCCCTCGAGTCAATTCCAACTTGTACAGGTCTGTAGGACAGAAGAGCAGGGCCCTTGTGGATTTCCAAAGTTACAAATCTCTTCTGGAGAAGCAGAAATCTCATCTTTCTCCTGAGAAGCAGTTAGTGGGTTAAAATGCCAACCCTGGGCTAGCCACCAAGACTCCTAAATCAATAGTAGATTTATTCAACTCTTGAGCCCAGTTAGCTTGTTTTACAAGCTAACCCTCCTAACTTCAGCTGTTATCATTTTAGAATTTCTAATATATTCTTCAGGGCCGGCAAAGCACCTGTCCTTAGTTGATTGATGAGTTATATGAGCTCGCCCCCGCCCACCCACCAAATAAGTAAATAAAGGTTAAAAGCTCCTCTGGGCGGAGCTTTCATAGTACACATTTTTCCCACTCGGTGAGCATCAAGCACTCATTCTGAGTTAGTGCACCCAGTGGAGTTGCCTGGGAAAGGTCTCTCTGGTCACAGTGAATTTTTCGTAAGAGCTGTTTCACTCGAACTGTACCCCAATAGTGAATATTCAGTTACATTTGCCTGTAAAATGCCTGTGTTATTTCATGCCATTATACGAGACACCAAATATTACATGCCACACGAAATCTTGGGGTTTTCATCTTGAAGACTCCAATTGATGAAGGTTGGCTTGCTTTGAGAAGTTTATTTTTCAGGTACATAGTACATGATAAGTGTTATTTTTCCAATCTGTTTTTTGATTATTCTAGCAAAACCCAAACCAAAATTACTTTTTAAAGAGGTGTTTCTGGGAGTCGATGTATGGCTTCTGCACTACCAGCGAGCATGGTGTGTTGTCCGGTACAGTACTTTTGAAAATCACCCAGTCCAGAGGAGTACAGTAGTGTTTCAGGCAGAAAACATTTTATCTGTCTGCTGTTCCGATTCAAACACTGCCTGGCCGAGTCTTAGAAGCCTCTGAGGACGAGGATTCTCAAGAGCAGTGGGTTCTGGGGAACTGCATTTTGGGCAAACCTAGAAAAATACTTCACTTCTTTGGACCTTACTTTTTCCTTATCCATGAGTCCAGAGGTTGACTAGATGCCTCTCTCTCGTCTGCTTCTAGATAGTAGATGTTATTGATGAACAAATGAAAACCCTCACAGATTCTAATTCCCTCTTTTCCTTAAGCCCGACCTGGGGGTATGGCCAGAGTTCCATTTCCTTTATAAGTTTTGACCTTTCTACTTTTTAATAAAAAGGCAAAACCAAACACCTGTATTACCTCATTGAGAAGCTTAAAGTTTCTCAGCCAACAGTTCGCTGGTAATAGGACAAGCTCTGGTAAATGTTGGGTTCCTGGGGGTTGCTGGTCTTCAAAGCGTTTTTTGTTGAGGCTAAAGCAGAGGGCTCACCACAGGGTTCTGAGGGAAATGCAGGAAGAGGGGAAAGTCGTCCGGAATAATCAAGAGCGAGTGCCCCACTCAAAACAGGGATGAGGCAGACATGAGAGAAAGAATTGTAGTGCCAATCAAGATGGCTTGACCAAGGAGAGAGGGTGTGGCTTGGAAGACCCACTTGCTGAGTCCCGCTGAACCGAGACTGCACAAGTATTTACTCTTCCTATAAACGCTTGACTTTTCTGTGAGCCATCCTTTTCTCTGCATCGAGTGGAGATAGTTCCTCCCCACTGGTGACGTGACCCTTGATCTGTCCTTTAGCTCCTGTAGCTGCAGAAAAGGCAGCTTATTAAAAGAAAACTATACACATGCAGCAAGCAGGTGATAGGGCTGATTTTCTGGTCCAACCCCATAGCCCGAGGTGCGGTGGACAGTGCAGAGAGCCCTCCAGAGCACTGCAGTGTTGGCACAGGAGAGGGGAGGTGCTGTCCTCCTGCCCCTCCCACCCTGCAGGGATAATATTAGGGTCAGGTAGAACTATAGCTGAGGTTGAAAACTAAAGGGAATATCCTTTTCTCTCCCTTCCATGTAAGAAAGACAACAGTTTTGAACATATTTGCAGCCAAATTTTTAAAATGTTATACAAAATATAACTGTTTCTCTAAATATATTTGAGAAGACTATTTCAGTTCCACTTAATAAACTCTGAAACTCCAGTGAAAAATGCAACTTGTATCTTTGGGCTACTAATTTGGTTGGATAGATGGAAAAGTTACTGCCCATTTGTGTGCCAGGATGCGTGGTACATTGTAAGCCTGAGGTTCGAAAACATCCTTAATTTTTAGAAATGAATATTAAGAGTTGGAAGTGTAGAAGAGACTAGTCTTATTTTTCAAGCCTATATTCCCGTCTGATGGCCACTAGGGATTTTGCCTACCAAGCACCTCCTAAGAGGCCCGTCAGTCCTGTCTCTGCAGTGCCCTCCAGGACCAGGGCTCTCGGGCCCCACCAGGGCCGCTCCTGCCTTGACAGAGTAAGTCTCTAGCTTATCACCCCCGAGGGTCTCTGTGCTATGTTCCATGAATCCGTTTCAGCAGGCAAAGCTGTGGTGACTGTCTGATTAGAGAGCATTCCATTCATATTGAACGCCCCCACCATTGTATTAAAAAATGTCTCAAGTGCACATATTTCAGGAGAAAGCATACATAAAGTAGGGGTGGAAGATGGGTCAAGATAATGTATAGTTTTTTTTTATTTAAGTTCTTCTCCTTTTATTGATAATGGAAGCTGAAGCCTGTAAAATAGAAATTGACCTCAACATCACAGTAACAGAAGCAAGTCCCTCCACACTCCAGATCCCTGGCTTGGAGCCTTCTTTACTCCTTTAGTGCTGAGTTTAACTGAGTGAGCACTCCACCATGAATCCCGAATTTTAGTGTCTATGCTGGTCGAAGGCACTGGTGCTTTAGTCTTTCACAAGGATCCCATTTCCCCAGGATCCTGGTGGATACTGGAACGCGATCATGTTTGACAGCATCTTTCCCAGAAGGTGGCGACAACCTGTACCTTAGCTTCCAAATAACTAACTGTTCCCAGGCATCCCGTCGAATTCCAGCTGATACCTACATAACTTAGGAATACTCTGCTGTGAAGTTCTTTGCTTCCACCTACTGATGTTACTTAATGTTTGCTTTTTAGAGCCAAATTAAACTCTGAACTTTTAAGATGCCATGTAAATTTTGAGAAAATTTGTGCTCTAAAAGTAATCTGATTTCAAGCAAACATCAATATTCTAATTATAAACCACTTTAAAAAGGCTAAATGTAAAATTTAAGTT
Source organism: Echinops telfairi (assembly GCF_000313985.2). Classification (NCBI taxonomy): domain Eukaryota; kingdom Metazoa; phylum Chordata; class Mammalia; order Afrosoricida; family Tenrecidae; genus Echinops; species Echinops telfairi. Next base: position 486,701 of record NW_022103912.1, read on the forward strand.
TTTCCTAGATAGACACTTTTATTAACTCTTAAAGGAAAAACTCTTTTTTTTTTTTAACCAAGATTGTATCAGTTAGCATCAAAATTGTAACAATTTTGATGAGTTCCGGACAGAGTATAACTCCAAAGCCGATTCAGTTCTGCTTTCTCACATGAATATCCGCTTTTTAAAATCCAGGGCATTCTGGCTCCCCACTACGAAGAGCTATTTTCTTGTTACTATGTTTCTTCTTGTTCTCTGTTTGCTGACATTTATAATCTCTGGTGCTGTGTTACATAGAACATGGGGACTCAACCCTGGTTTGGGCAGCTCGCCCAAAGCTAAGGGGTTGGCATGTAGAGGGAAGTTAACAACAGCTCCCTGCCTTGCCAGAAACTCCTGGGAACCTTTCTGTAACCCCAGTGAAAGAAACAACCTCAGCCTACTACCTCTTAAAGCTCAGCTTCGGGCATTTAATTTTCCAAAAATCCCGTGTTAGATAAATTCAGTTAAATGCTTTGTGTAAGCAACAATACCTAGAATTTTCCTAAAAGTTTCTACTTGGATGTGGGCTTTGGCGCAGTACATCTGAAGCACTCTACATGTAACTAAATGTAAAGCAACACCCTCCAACTTACCACATATGTCCAACATGAAATCGGGAGCAGAGAAAAAGAACTTTATAGCATGATCTCATTACTATTTACTGCATCCCTAAGAGGTTCCAGGAGTTGTTTAGCTTATTCCTTTTAAGACTGGTATGTGGCACCGCTGGGACGTGACTCCCAGTCTGTTTCTAGAGCCCAGGATCTCTGGACCCACGGAACTGTTCATAACTCACGATGGATTTTAAACATCAGTGATTTCGAACTCCCTCAGATACATCTAAGAAAATATCCAGGGTTTTGTGACCCTTTCAACGTCTCTCCCTGGTTTTAAAAACTACTGCTAAAGAAATTAAGTGATATGCCCAAGATTTCTCATTTAGTGAGTATTTCTCAACTTTCGACCAGTATGTTATGGTACTTGAGAGTAAGTGATATCTTGTGGCAGAAAGCCAGTGGATTTGGGACTTGGTCTCATTGCCGGATCAGGACAGGAAAAAAGAGGGACTGCCCCCATATCTGTTCGTCACTGTCCACGTAACCATCTGTAGTTCAGCCACATAGATGCATAGGCTTCCCAAGGACACCGTGGCATAAATAGCTACAGTTGGTGGTTCAAACCCACTCAGTGGTATCTCAGCAGACAGGCCTGGCGATCACTGACTTAAAACCTGCGAGGAGCAAGCACTCAATGCTGTCTACATGGGTTTCCATGAGTTGGAATCAACTTGGTGGCAACGAGTAGTGACAACAGCCATGGGGATCAGCTCATGCATGAGCTGGGAACAAAAAGCATTTCACTTAAGATCCTCCATTGCATGCGAAAGCTCTGATAAGAATTCGGGGCCACTACTCTTAAAATAACTGGTCACTGGGGAGGATGGAATCTTTCCAGAGAATTAGTCTGTTACTTTCCAACAGATCACCTGCAGTGAAACGCGCAGGGACATGTCCAGTTCATTTCCCCAAGTCCCCTGGTGGTCATTCGCAGGTATCTTATATCCTTCCTCATTTGCAGGCCACCTCCTTGTCAGAAAATGTACAAGGAAAGCAATGTGGCCCACCCCACAGTTTGCTTTGTCCATTGTGATTTTTTTTATTTTAATTTTCACTTTAGGATTAATTTAGCAAAGTAATTTTAGTTCTAGGCCGCACTAGAAAGAAGCCCTGGTATCACAATGGTCATGCATTCAGTTGCTAACCGAATCCACCCAGCAGCCCCACACGGAGACACGGCAGTCTTCGGTCTGCGTTTATGAGCATGACAGCCAGGACTGTAGCCGCTGCTGCAGCACTGCCATCTGGGCCCACACTGAGACAGGGCAGTCTTCGGTCTGCGTTTATGAGCATGACAGCCAGGGTCATAGCCGCTGCTGCAGCACTGCCATCTGGGCCCACACTGAGACAGGGCAGTCTTCGGTCTGCGTTTATAAGCATGACAGCCAGGACTGTAGCCGCTGCTGCAGCACTGCCATCTGGGCCCACACTGAGACAGGGCAGTCTTCGGTCTGCGTTTGTGAGCATGACAGCCAGGACCATAGCCTTTATGAGCATGACAGCCAGGACCATAGCCTTTATGAGCATGACAGCCAGGACCATAGCCTTTAT
>NW_022103912.1:489778-525534 GCF_000313985.2 Echinops telfairi
CATAGCCTTTATGAGCATGACAGCCAGGACCATAGCCTTTATGAGCATGACACCAGGACCGTAGCCGCTGCTGCAGCGCTGCCATCTGGGCCCTCTTGATTCAGCACTAGCAGCAGGTGTGCTAGACATTGAGTCGAGCGTGGAATAGAAAGCGAACCGAGATGGAGTCGTGCATTCAAGGAACTTGTATCTAGTGGTAGACACAATGTCAGCAACGTGTTTACTTGCAATAGAAAGGCTGCAGTGAGGCTTCCTGGGGCTTCTGTTTCCCAATGTTAGTCCTGAGGGAGACTCAGACTCAAGCAGGTGAAGAAAATGACTAAAAGACTTTTCAAGAAGAACAAAGAGGTTGAGTAGTAAGAAGCCAGAGGTGTGCCGGGGCATTTCCTCCACTTCACCTGACCAGTCACAAGGAAGGAGGGCGGGAATGAAAGGACCGGACTTCCTTGGCCTTTTGTGTTACCTTGAGGAGCTTGGTCACTATCATCAGATTAACGTATTCTCGAGAGCACTGTTGGAGAGAACAAACTACTTTCAATGCTGTTAGTAGACCTGGTTGCCTACAGTGTTCCCGGTTCTCAATACGTTTCGTGTGAGTGGACCCAGCGAGAATCAAGTGGACAGAGCTCCACGTTAGCCTTCTGCCTTCTTACATAACCTGACTGCCAAACCCAGTGCCTCGTGTCGCTCCCACCGAGCTCTCCACCCTTCTCATGTTCAGAAGGGCCATTTGGAGATTTATCTCATTCATGAGCCATTCAAAGTTATCAACTTAAAAATGGGCCTGCTGCATTTTGTCAAACATTTAATACTCACCCCTACTGTGATGACTAGAACTGCTTCTCGTCTCTGAGGTGTGTGCTGTTAGCAAATATTGATAATTTCTCAGGCCTTATAGGGCTAGTGGGCTGGATGTTCCCCACCCATGATCTAGAATGTGCTGAGCTTGTGTAACTTGATTCTCCTCCGTCAAATAACTGTGAAAGGTAGGTATTTTTAAATCTCTCTATTAAAGACCCATTTAAGCTCTTTTTAGAGAATTGATTCTGCATTTGCCTACCACACTCACTACTCTCTGAGGCTGAGGGTGCACCCATCTGGCTCTGAGGGATGTCTCTCTGGGGGAAAGGGGCTAATAGCCCCTCTGCTGTCAAGAAACATGTGTGAGAATAGCTGTACTGTGCAGGAGATAAATCAGAAAGGGGAAAAAAGTAATTTACAGTGAACTTCAGTGTCACTCATGAGTATGTAAAATGGAGTAAGATTCCTTCAGTTTTGTGACTAAATTAGTACTTTCTGCTAAGGGAAGGTTTGCCCACTAACACAGTGAGGTGCCTGCTCCCTCACTACACTACTTTCTTGCTTCCTGTAGAGGAGCCAGCAGGAAGGTGGCCTGGATTTGCCAGACTAAGCTTGGACCAAGGTGCCCTCTGGTCACTTCGTGTGCTTGGTCCACCCAACAGGCCACACTGATCATGGCACCTTCACACTAGCCCTACTTGTACTGCCACCACCAGGATTGGCATCATGGGGTCAAGGCCCTCTGATTCTTACCTTGGCAGGACCTCTGACTTAGCTCAGACATTTAGTGCTGGGTGAGCAAGTGCACGCACAAAGGGAAGGTAGTAGGAAAGATGAAGAGAAAATAAACAGCTGAGGCTTACATGGTATGTTAGTCTGGGTAGACTAGAGAAACAAATTCATAGACAGACTCGTGTGTATAAAAAAGAGCTTTATATGCAAGAGCAGTTGAATATTAAGAAAACATCCGAGCTGGTCCAGATCAAGTCCATAGTCCGATATCTGCCCATATGTCTGATACCAATCTTTAAAGTCCTCTTCAGACTCAGGAAACACGTGCAGTGACACCGAATGCAGGAAGATCACAGGCCAGAGGGTGGAAAGTCTTGTGGATCCAGTGGTGGTATAAGCATCTCAGCACTGGCAAGGGGTCTCCACCTGGCTTCTCCAACTCAAGAGTTCCTCCATAGTTCCATGTGTCTTGTCAACAGAAATGTCTCGCAAGAAGTGAGCATGTGTCTCGCCTCTAGCGAGCTATTTCTCTCCTTAGCATCTCCAAATGAGGTCATCAAGCCGAGACCTGATTGACAGGCTAAACTCCACCCCTTCACTCTTAATCCTCTCACATTGACACCAGATTATGTAACTACCACACATGGTTCTCAGAACCTTAGGAACTTCTAAAGAGAGAGACATGATTCTTAAAATGACTTATCTACGGGTCTGTACACACAAGTCTGAACTTTCAGTCTGCTTCCCAAGGGTACCTAGCATTTACCCTTGAACCATGCTGGTTAGTGGCATTTCCATTCTGACCTTTGAGTAAATTAATGCATAATCCCATTCCTATATGCTGGCTAGGTGATGCTGGTGCTCTTATTTAATGAAATCCTAGGCCTTCGAGAAGGTGTCCCTGGATTAACTGCTTGACTGCTAATAGAGAAATGATTAGGTCGGAGCCATCCAGGGACAGTCTGCTTCCAACAGGTCACAGCCTTGAAAGCACAGTAGAACATTTACACTCTGCACGCACGGCCTTGCCATGAGCCAGCATTGACTGCAGCTAATGATGACAGCAGCCTCTGATATGTGCCTCAAGGAGCTAGAAGACCCTCATTAAACACCTCCAATCAGAAAGAAAGAACGACTTTATGAAACCATCTTTAGAAAAGGACATATCCTTGGGAAGAGAATGAAATTCAATGCATCAATAAGTGGGTAGCATCTGGCAAACAACCCATGTTGGTACTTGGCATACAAAAGAACTCTCCCAGCGTATGCTGCTGGACTTTTGAGCCTGAAAGTGTCACCAAGAATACGAAGCTGTTACCTATGGTGCCATGTATGTGTCACAAGTAGAAAACCTCGGAGTTGAGGGAAGAGAGATCAGTGTGAGAAGGAGGCTGGGGGAGGAATTTAGCAGCATGTGCCAGCTACCTATGAGGGGCATGAGTGGTCCACATTAGCTGGGAAGGAAAATAAGTGGAAACAGTAGCAGGAAAGCAGAAACAGTAATGATCACTACAGTGGGTGTAATAATACTAACAGAGAAAGTACCTGCCTATGCTAGGGGTGAGGTTCGATTCCGGCGCCATCATCAATGGCACCAAGAAGAGCTGCCTTCCGAAGTGCAGCATTCCAGTTCCTCTTGGAACCAGTGGTCTATACTGCTCACTGGCCTCATCACAGAAGAACGTTTCTTTCAACTGCAGAGGTTAATATTTTCTCTTTTCTTTTTTGAAGTATAAAGAAACTAAAGTGACTCAGAATCTTGCAACCATTGTCAACACATTTTGTCCGTTTCCCACCCTGGTTGTTTAAACCTTGAGATGCCAAGTATAGGATCATTGCAGAACAGAAACTTGCCCGTGAAAAAACCTACTAGTCCGTGGTGGTGGTGGTGGTGGTGGTGGTGGTGGTGGTGGTGGTGGTGGTGGTGGTGGTGGTGGTGGTGGTGGTGGTGGTGGTGGTGGTGGTTAGATGCCATTGAATCCGTTCTAGTTCAGAGTGACCCTACTATGTACAGCAGAACAAATGACTGTCTTGGCCCTGGGCCATTCTCCCAACTGTTATAGTAGAGCCCATTGTTGTAACTAATATTGTGGGTCTATCATTGAAGTGCTTCCTCTTTTGCCCAAGCATGATTTCGTTTTCCAGGGACTAGTCCGTCCTGATAACATGTCCAAAGTACATGAGATAAAGTCTCACCATGAGATAAAGTCTCACCATCCTCACGTCTACTTCTGTTGATCATACGCAGAAGGCCAAGAGTGATACCATCCCTACTTCTAAGAAGCATTCTGGCTATATTTCTGCCAAGGCAGATTTATTTGTTATTCTTACAGCCCATAATATTTGTAGAATTCTCTATCAACACTATAATTCAGATACATCAAATCTACCAGTATTCCTTACTTATTGTCCAAGTTTCACATGCATATGAGGTGAGTGAAAATACTGTGACTTGGATCAAGCACACCTCACTGACATCTTTGCTTTTCAACACTTTGTAGAGATCTTGTGCGGCAGGTTTGCCCAGTGCGTCATGCCATTTGATTTCTTGACTGCTGCTTCTATTAGTGTTGATCGTGGATCCAGAGAAAATTAAATTCTTGACAACTTCAGTCTTTCCTCCACTTAGCATGATGTTGTCTATGGGTCCAGTTGTGAGAAATGTTGTTTTGTTTACAGTGAGTTGTAATCCAAAGCTCTGTGGTCTTTGTCTCATCAGCAAGTGCTTCAAGTCTTCCTCGCTCCCAGCAAGCAAAATTGTGTCATCTGCATATCGAAGGTTGTTAATGGGCCTTCCTCCAATATTGATGCCTCATTCTTCTTGTAGTAGAAGAATATGTAGTCTAGCTTCTCATATTATCTGCTTGACATGCAAATTAAGTATAGTGAGAGGATGTAACCCTGCCCCATGCCTTTCCTGATGTTACACCAAGCTGTGTCCCCTTGTTCTGTCTGAACAACTGCTTCCTGTGTATACGGCTTCCCCTGGAGCATCAGTAGGTGTTCTGGAATTCCCAGTCTCGATGTTACCCATAGTTACTGTTATGAGCCACACAGCCAAATACCTTTTCATAGTCAGTAAAGCACAAATGAGTCTTGTTTTGGTATTCTCTGCCTTCAGCGAAGGTGCATGCCACTTCAGCAATAATGTCTTCTCATTCTGAGTCTTCTGAGTCTCGCTTGAATTTCTCGCAGCTCCCTGGCAGTGTAGGGCTGCTGCAGCGGTTCTTCAGCAAAATGGCCCTTGCAAATCATAGTCATATCGTTGGGTGATTTTCCTCATCTGTTTGGTAGCCTTTCTTTGGGCGGGCACAGATATGGGGCTCCTCCAGTCAGCTGGCCAGGTAGCTGTCCTCCAGGTTTCTTGGCATAGGAGAGTGAGCCTTTGAAGACTATGTCCATTTGTTGAGACATTCCATTGAAACGCTGTCAATTCTGCAAAACGGACTTCTTTCCATACTTTCCGTTCTTGATGATATGTTACCCATTGCAATGGGAGAACATCAACCAATACTTTTTGATACAGCGACTCTATATATTTCTTCTTTTGCTTCTAAGTGTCTATCTAGCCTTTAAGAAATACAGTGAACTCTGCTCTCCAGAGGATCAGGCTGAACACTGTAACTGGGGCTTGACCTCACACCCTCCTACAGAGAGATGCTCAAGGCAACAGCAAACGTGATCGCTTAGCCCAGGTGTGGCCTGTTCACTTTCAGCGTAGGCTCTCCTGTCGTCCTCCAGCCTCCCTGGCTAGTTCAGGCTGGCTCCTCATCCACTTCTTGTACAGAACTAGAAGAGGCTTTCCAAATGCTCATGAGCTGTTTTCACTGGCCTTCTGTGCTGTGTCACTGCGTCAGAGAGAGAGGAGTTCTGAGTAGCTGGCCTGAGCGGAGAGGCAACTAAGTGCAGTGATCAGTCTAAGACTGGTTATCAAAGAAGATTCGATTTTCATGCTGCTTTGTAAGGGAACGCATACTTCGGTATGACCTAGCTGTCTCTATGTGGAATTTATGTACTAGTAGTACATCAAATACTCGCATGCCAACTACCTAATTAGCCAATGTTTTGAATTTACATTAGTAGTAAAGAGTCTATCCAGTATTTTGTACACTCGTGACGTAGATTGGCAGTTAATGAAGGGCAAGATGTGAGGAGAAAGTAATTGATGGAGAAAATCACGTGTCAACTTGGCTAGACCGTCATTCTTACGGCTTGGCAGTGAAGTAGTAATGTGATTTGACAGTGATTTAATGATGTGGCAATCCTCCATGTTGGCATAATCCTGAGTTTTGCACTGTAACATGGAAACTAGCCATGTCTGTAAGTTAGGAAGGGGTGCAGCTGTCATTATTGAATACTACCCTAACCTTTGGTTGCTTATCAAATCAACTCTGTGAGAAATAGCCCAGCACTTGTAAATGGTGTAACTGAGATTTTCTTTTGGACTTCTACCTAGCTTCTTTTCTATGCTGCCTCTACACCATTCTTTCTTCCTAACTGCATTTTCCATCTAGCCCATGTTTGCTGCCAGAGGTGGCTTTGTAGGCACGCACGTAGTGCCCTGAACGGTCTCAGTGTACACAAGGGCCCTCTGTAGGTGAAGGTAACTAACTCCTCCCAGCGGCCCTTAGCCAGGTGGTGGCCATTTTATGCACTACATACACAGTAAGCATACATTCCTGCGGAAGTTTTTTACCAGAAGAGACTCTTCAGGAAAGCGTTCTCAGAGGCTTCTTGCAGAGTTTTCCGATGATTTCCCCAAATGGGCAACACTGCCCCTGGGGGGTGGGGTAATAAGCAACCAAAGGTTAGGGTAGTATTCAATAATGAATGATGGCTGAGACCATCCAGGATACTGCCAAACCAGAAACCTACACTTTAGCTTGGACTAAGGGCTGTGTAGTTCAAAAGGTTTTCATGGCAGGGGGGTGGCACCAAGTTGTTGTTGTTGTTGTTGTTGTTTTCCTGTAAAGGGAGCAGTAGCCAAATATGTTTGTGATCTGTACTCAGGTTCCTCTGGTTTCCCACCCAGGCTTTCTCTCCACTTTCCGCACTGTGCTATCCCCGGGACCATTCAAGGGAAATGTTTGCATTCAGTCCCTTATCCGTCTTCTAGGACAAAGGTTCCCCATTGTTTATTGAAATAGTCCCTGGTCAGGAGGCTTGGGCTGGGACCTGAAAATGTACATTTCTGACAAGTCCCCAGAGAAACTGCTGCAGGATCCTACATCATTGTTGTAGGGGTCCCCATCTCTGTAAAATGAGCCTCTAAATCAGTTAGCTTTTATTTTCATTAACATGATTAGCCAGAGGAAGTGATGGCTGTCACCCAGCATTAAGTGAGACCGTTGTCATTTATCTCCAAAAGTAAACTTGGTGGTGTCCAGCCGTCCTGCTTGTACAGCATGTGGGGCTCACTCCTGGGGCACCGGGTGTTTCAGGTGGTGCGAGCTGCCGAGGAGGCTGCGTCCACGCTGGCCAGCTCCATCCACCCAGAACAGTGCGTCAAAGTGCTCTGCCCGATCGTCCAGACAGCTGACTACCCCATCAACCTCGCCGCCATCAAGATGCAGACCAAAGTCGTTGAGAGGCTTGCCAAGGAGTCCCTGCTGCAGCTGCTCCCCGACATCATCCCAGGCCTGCTGCAGGTAGGTCCCCTTGTGCCAAGTGACTGTGTAACTTGGGTGATTCTTAGGATTCTTGGGGCCACGTAGGAAACCTCAAAAGCATACTGGCGTTTTAGAGCCCATGACACTGCAGCATGGACGTGCCATAGCTGTCTCTGACGTAGAGTTCATCTGCCTCTGAACAGAACAGGAAGATTCTCCCACCTGACTAGAATGTGCCTCATCTATAAAAAGAACTATGTGCTGTCAACATATTTTGATCATCTTTTTGTTTTATTCCTTCAACAAACCTAATTGCACAGGTTTGCTATTACAGGCGCCCATCCTGGGCCGGGTGGACCAGGGAGTACAAAGGCATTAATGGTCTTTACTCTCATCTACTCAGCAGGTATCTATTGGGATACCTTCTCAGTGAATGAGACATGCAGTTAGACTTTAACAGGTAGCTCTGGCAGGAGCACAGGATTTCTCAAGCTCACTTGGGACATGCGTAATACAGCCACATGGACAACGCGCGAGCATAGTGCTGTCACATGTCGAATTGCTGGAGAGAGATGCAAGTAGAGATTTCAGGCATCAAGAGGCAAGCAAGAGAGGTAGTCTCTAGGTTAGGGGGAGGGGAGCGAGAAGGGCCTTAGAAAGGTTCAAAGGAAAGGTGGGCTAGAAGTGGGTGGGTGATTTCAACAGGGAACATTAGGCAGAGATTTGACTCACATGTAATAAATGCTACTGATTGCTGACTACTTGGTTTGGCAAATTCCATGCTGTTGAGAACCTTGTTCTTGGTGTAGGGAAAGCACACAGGCTATAAGTGTCTGAGGCTCTCTGAGAACAGCAGAGCCCCATGCGTACGGTGAGGGTAGGAGGGGAGGGTAGACAATCAGATAGAAGTCTAGATGTCAGGCTAGGCTGCTGAGCATCTGCCGGCAGTCACTGGAGGATAGAGAGGTCTGGTTCACAAGAGTGACAATGATGGTCTTCTCATTTATTTTAAGGTATTTTGACACATAAAGTTTATTTTACCCTTGGGAGAAATGTGATTGGGACAAGTTGCTTTTATTACTGATTCCTTTTCCTCTTTTGTCCTGTTGATCTCTGCTCCTCCTCTGACATGTTGGGTAGCCCTGTCGTGCAAGTCGTTCAGAGGCCGTCCTGTCGCACACTCTGCACTCGCTGCCTTGGGTAGGCCTGGAGCCAGCAACTCTCGACTCTTCGCGGGGAACTCTCAGGGAATTTGTGGAACCGATGATAGAGTCTGACTGTGAAACAATTCTTTGATCTTGTTTCCTTTTTTCTGTTCTTCCTGGCTCCGCAGGGTTATGACAACACCGAAAGTAGTGTGCGGAAGGCCAGCGTGTTTTGCTTAGTGGCCATCTATTCCGTAATCGGAGAAGACCTGAAACCTCACCTCGCACAGCTCACGGGGAGCAAGGTATGTCTAGTATTACACAGCCAGTACGCACCCCTGGACCCTGCCAGCCAGTCATGGCCTGATTCCAGCTCTGGACTGCACACAGGTTTTCTCACCATCTGTGGTTTCGTTAGGCCTTGTCTCCCAAACCATTTTCTTAAGAAAAAAAAAAATTATAGTGAGATCTTTTTAAGGTCACTCTAAGGCGACAGGACGTATTTGTTTTAACTCTTCATTTTGAAATGGTAGCTTTGAGCTTCTAGCTTATTAAGAAAAGAAAGATTCCTTTGTTTAGAAATCAGCTTGTTTTTCTCATCAAAGTGCTTAAGACTGATAGCATGAAAGATCGGTGAATCAGAGCTGAGTCTGTTGGTCAGCATCAACAGTGATAGTAACTGACTCACTACCGCAGACACTATTGTGGGTACTCTGTAGGGTAAGGGCTGTTATCCCAAGATTATGCAATGATTGTACACCCAGAGCAAAGCTTCTTTATCATTATACTGCTTCTCCTGGTCCTCTGTCGGAGAACCAAGCAGAGAACGTGGATTAAAGGAACTGTTAATCACTGGAGATGAAGGGGGCTAAAGTGCTTCTTAATTTTTTAAAGATCTGATGTGTCAGAACGATGAGAGCCAGTAGACCCCCCCCAGCTGTAACAGGACAAGCAAGGTTGGTGGTGTTTCCTTGAGCGGAGGATGTCTTATGTTGCTTTGGGGGCCTTAGAAACCTCCGCCTCTGCCAGGACTGCCTGTCGGTGAAGTGTAGCCACTTTATGGTTTTACACGTCTCCCAGCAGAGATGTGGATTAAAGAATCACTCTAGCCATTGGTCTGTGGAAAGCATAAAGCTAGAAACAATCACCCTTGCTCCTTATGAAAGAAGAAACCAGAGTCATACCACCACTACCACCCCTTTCCTCCCCCCCAAGTAGAACTGACCTGTGGAACTGCTGTGAGCATCCCAGCCAGAGCGTTGCACACCCAGAACATCTCACAGAGACAGCGTTGTCCCTTTGGACAAAGGCTGAGCAGGGCTTCTCAGCCTCGGCACTCCTCCCACGTGGGCGCTGCATAAGTCTGTGTGGTAGAGGCTGTCTTGTTCACTTCGTTTCTAGCAGCATCCCTGACTTCTGCCAGATAGATGACAGTAACACACACACTTGTGAACAATCAGAACGTCTTCAGACTCATGTTTTCAGAAGGACAAAACACCCCACTGGAACCCTGGGTTCACAAGGAGGACATTCATTCTTCCTGCAGACAGGGAAAAGCTTGGACCCTGGAAGTTGCAAAGTGGCCAGCTATGGAGACAGGGCCACCTTACTGTTTTCTCCTTTCCCTCTGTACTCCCACACGGTTCTTCCTCAGAACCTTCCGACCACAGTGTAGGAAAATAGTAACCAGAGTCGCCCATCTCTGTGCTAGTTCAGGAGGGTTCTTCCCCCGTCTCAACCAGGGACTTGTATGTGACTCTTGGCAACAATGAGGAACTAGGCAACAGTAATACTAATAGGACTGGATTTGTCAAAGAAATTCATCCCCCCCCCCCAAATGTGTTGCTAAAAATAAATATTTGTGTATATACGAGCAGGTCCCAAAAAACAAACAAACTGGATTTCCCCCCAAAGCTATGTGTTTAATTTGTTTAACAGAACAACTTTATCACCTTCAAAATACTGTCCATTACACTTAACACATTTGTCAAATCTGCAATTCCATTCTTGGAAACATTTTTCAAACACATCTGTTTGCATGGCTGATAGAACCACCCTCATTTTTCCTCTTTCATCTCTTCTACATTGTCAAATCACTGCTCTTTCATGTCCCTCTTCATTCAAGGAAACAAAAAGAAGTCACATAGTGCAAGGTCAGGCGAGTCAGGTGCATGGGGCAAGAGAGGCATGCTGTTTTTTGCCCCAAACTGGTGCACTGAGATGGCTGTGTGAGCAGATACACTGTCGTAGTAGCAAAACCACTCTCCTGTCTGCCTCAAAGCAGGCCTGTTTTGCAGCAGATTGACATTGGGCCTCCACTCAAGTACTCCCTCAATGCAACAACACTTTGTTCTACTAACCCAACACTCTGTGGTACTCACCTTCCCTGACACAATCGCCGAAAACAAAATGGGCTCATAAGCAAATGTGGTGACGAAAGCTGATGGTGCCTGGCTATCAAAAGATATGGCATCTGGGGTCTTAAAGGCTTGAAGATAAAAAAAATATCCATCTAGCTGAGAAACCACAAAGCCCACATGGAAGAAGCACACAGCCTGTGTGATCATGAGGTGTCGATGGGATTAGGTGTTAGGAGGGCATCCCAGGTCAGAAGGGCCACAAGGATGAGATGAGCCAGTCGGGGTACAATATAGCACTGACAGAACACACAATTTTCTTCTAGTTCTTTAAGGCTTCCTCTCCCCGCTACACCCCCCCCCCCCACCACCACCATCACGACCCCAATTCTACCTTACAAATCTGGCTAGACCAGAATATGTACACTGGTACAGATAAGAGCTCGCAACACAGGGAATCCAGGAAAGATAGACCCCTTTGGACCAATAATGAGAGTAGCGTTACTAGTGGGGGAAGGGGAAGATGAGGTGGGAACAGATGACAATGATCTACATATAACCCCCTCTCAGGGGGATGGACAACAGAAAAGTGGGTGAAGGGAGACAACAGTCAGTGTACGACATGAAAAAAATAATAATTTATAAATTATCAAAGGTTCATGAGGGAGGGAAGCGAGCATGGGAAAGGGAGGGAGGGAAAAAATAAGCTGATACCAAGGGCTCAAGTATAAAGAAAATATATTGAAATGATGGTGGCAACATACGTACAGGTGTGCTTGACACAATGGATGTATGGATTGTGATAAGAACTGTAAGAGTCCCTAATAAAATAATTTTTTTTTAAAATCAGGCCTTTTTTGTCGCACACTGTTACACAATATTTTCAGAACCTCTAAATAGAAAGCTTGATTAGCAGTCTAACCTGGTGGAATGAATTCCAAATGCACTATCCCTCTCACATTAAAAAAACAAACAGCACACACACACCAAAAACAGATGAGCCTCGTCTTGATCTTTGACTTAACTTGAGCTTTGGGGGGTGAAGTGATGATGGCATCTTCCACTGGCTTGCATCGTTTGCTTCTGGGGTCATAGCGCCATGTCTCGTCACCAGTAATGACCTTGGAAACATATGGGTCACTTGGGAGCTGTTCTCTGACAGCACGGCATGTTTCCACTCAGCCATCTTTTTCCTGGTCAGTCAGAACCCAAGGCACACATTTCACAGCAACCCTTCTCATTGCCAAATATTCTGTTAAAATTCACTGAAACGAGCCGCGGGATAGTCCAGATAGCTTCCCCATCTCTTCGGTGGTCTGTCGTCAGTCTTCAAGCACAAATACAAGAATTTTGTCAACATTTTCATCCTTTCGGGAAGTTGATGGACGTTCAGAACAAGGTTTGCCATCAGTCAACATGTCACCTTTTTTGAAATGAGAAAACCACTCGTACACTGGAGTTTTTCCCACAGCGTTGTCCTTGTAAGCTGTGTTCAACATCACAACACTTTCTGCAGCATTTTTCCTGAGCAGGAAACATTTCACAGCTACACGCTGTTCTTTTAAATCAACCAGCACAAAAAAACGAGGTTCGAGCGAAACTGCTTTCACGAAAAAATTCACTGTGACTAGAGAGAACCTTCCCAGGCGACGCCACTGGGTGCAATAATTCAGAGTGAGTTGGTTGGTGCTTGGCTAATGGGAATAATGCGTACAACGAAAGTTCCGCCCAGCAGAGCTTTTTTTCCCGGTTTTTTTTGGATACCCCCTCGCATGTAACTTAAACTAGACTTTTTCTGTCACTTTTACTTTCGTGAGTAAGAGCTGTTTGATTTGAACTGCCTCCTTTGAATTATATAACAAGAAACGGGTGTTTTCTTATCTTCGTTCAGCAGTGACTTGATGTTGCCGCTCACAGTGGTGACATTGGTCTATGACGGCCATTTCCCAAACGAGCCAGTGCCTGTCCACCTCCACTTTAACTTCAGTCAAGTCCTTGGGTTTAGAGAGGCTAGCCTTGATACTTTTGTGCACTGATAGTCAAATTCATTTAGCTATTAACTTTTTAAATAAAAGTTTTATTGACACACAATTCACATATCAAACAATTAAGTGGTTTAAATATATTAAAAGGGTTTTGATAAACATTAGCTTTTTGTTTCAGATGTGATGACTCTGGTGTGTTCAAATGAATTTTGTACGTGTGTACAGATAGCTCCTGAACTGACAAGCAAAAGTTCCCACAAACAGTCTCAGTCTCAGTCTCGGAAACCCACAAGGGCTCACTCGGAGTCAGCATCGGCTCCGTGGCCGTGAGTTTGGTTTGGGCTTGAGAGAGGCCTGACCGAAGGGCTTAGGGGAAGTACCTGTGTGGTCCATTCTGAAAGGTGGGCATCACCATGTCACCTTCCCAAATGAACACTCTGACCACAGCAAGCATCTGCACCTCTACCTTTTCATTTGTCAAATGGGTGACGTCAAGCCCATTTTCCTTGGGGGCAGCTAGGGTCGGGTCCTGGGTTGCTGGAACAGAAAGACTAGGAGAGATTTCCTGCAGAAGTGGGATTCAGCTTAGCTTTGAAAGATGGGGGTGATCTGCAGAAGGGAAGAAGGACAGTGTAAAAAAACGTATATAAGTTTTAGAATAGGAAAGAGATGCTCAGGGTACTCGTCTGGACAAATGGTTACAGAAGGTACGTTGGAGGGAGGAGTTCTTGTTGGTCTTCATTTTGCAGCTAAGAAAATTGAGGCTTAGAAAGTGATTTGGGCAAGGACTAGGACCCCATCCACTGTGTTCACTCCTGAGTTGCTCTACACGTTTCCTTGTGTGTTCACCCTGACTTTCCAGCCAGGTCTTCTCCAGCTTCAGCACAGGATGAAGTTTTTGGTTTTTCCACAGACCTTAGGAGCTTTAGTGGTATAGAGGGCTAAGCATTGGGCTGCTAACCACAAGATTGGCAGTTCAGATCCATGTTACTCTGCAGAAGTATGGACTGTCTATTCCTGTAAAGTTTCATAGTCTTGGAAAGCCCAAGGGCAGTTCTACTCTGTTGTAAAGAGGGTTGCTATGTCAGGATCAAGTCTTTGGCAGTGGATTTGGCTTTGGATTTGTTTAGCCTTGTGCAGTGAAGACAACACGTTTCTACCATATTTGTTAAAGTTTTGTTTTGTTTTTTTAAGGAAGATAAGACTACCGTAGTTACCTCGCAACTACTATAACCGAAATACCCAAAGAGTTTATTTATCACAGTCTAGGAGGCCAGAATTCCAAATTTAAGAAGAAGTCTTTCCTTATTGGTACCAAAAAAACAAACTCCCTGACATCGAGTTGATTCAGACTCATTGAGACCCTCAATTATTAGTAGCCTCATAAGTGTTACCTGTCTTCCTATACTGTTTCCATGTTTGTTCTCTTTAAACTCAAAAGGTAGTTGCTTTAGGATGCACCCTACTCTGATATGACATAAATAACATAACAAAAGAACACCCCTATTTCTGAACAGGATCACAGGAATAGGGGTTAGAATTCAACATATCTGGAGGTGTGGAAGACACAAATCAATCCATAACAGCTAACACAAGTCATTAAAGGCAAAGTTGGTTCTGGAACTGCAGCATCTGTTGACCCTTGAGCCAGTGCATTATCTAATGCACCAGAGTTTTGGTTGAGCCTCCGCTACTTGTCTGTCAATGTGTCACTCTGTGGTGGCTTGTGTGTTGCTGTGATGCTGAAAGTTATGTCACTGCTATTTCAAATACAGACTAAGAACAGACTACAAAGAAGGAATTGGCTGTCCACTTCTGAGGAATTAGCCAATGGCAATCGTATGGACAGAATCAAAATATATCAGATACTAAGAACCTCATGAAAAGAAGCGGAACATTGTCCGACAGTGCCAAAAGATGAGTCCCTTAGTCCTTGGTTCAGAAGGCATTCAAAACATGACCGAGGAGGACTGACTTCTAAAATATTGTTAACCATAACGACACAGCTGGAGTAAAGCCTGTAGGACCTTCATTTGCTGATGAGGCATGACTAAAAACAAGAAGAAATAGCTGCAGATATCAATTAATAATTGGAACTTGGAATATACGATGTATATGAATAGGAAATTGGAAATTGTTAGAAATTAAATGGATCAATATATTCTAGGCAGTAGTGAGCTGAAATCGACTGGTATTGACTAAAATCAGATAATCATGGTTTACTATGCAGGGAATTAAGAGTAATGGCATTATATTCTTCATCAAAAAGAACATTTCAAAATCTTTCTTGAAGTAAATACAGTGCTGTCTGTGATATGGTTGTTTATCCACATATATGGAAATCCAATCAATACAACTATTATTTAAATGTATGTACCAACAGCAAAAATTAGTGAAGAAATTGAAGAAATCTACCATCTTCAGTCTGAAATTAATATACAATCAAGATGCATTGATAATCATTGCCTATTGGAAGTCAAAAGTTGGAAGAGGAAGGAACAGTAGTTGGAAAATATGATCGTGGGCCTAGAAATGAAGCTGACATTAACATATTAAATTTTTGCAAGACCAACAACTTGTTCATAGCAAATACCTTTTCTGAACAGCACAAAAGGCGACTACACACATGGACTTCTCCAGATGAAATACACAGAAATCAAATTGACCACATCTGTGGGAAGAAGCAGTGGAGAAGTTTTAATATCAGCTGGCCAGAGGTGAGCTCTGGAAGAGACCATAAGTTGCTCATATACAAGTTCAGGTTGACGCTGAAGAAAATGAAGACAAGTCCATGAGAGGCCAAATGCCACCTGAGAACATCTCAGGGACAGACACTAATGACAGACGACCTGATGGGCTGTGGTGTGACACCACCACCAACATGCATGACGTAAGCAAAAGGTCATTAAGAAGATCGGGAAGAAAAGATGAAAGTGCATGTCAGAAGAGGCTGAAAACACCCCCTTAATCGGAGAGCAGCGAAGGCAAATGCAGGAGCTGATGAAGTAAAGGAACTGAACCAAAATTTTCCAAGGGCAGCTTGAGAAGACAGTCAAATATTACAGTACAATGTGCATGCTTACCCTATCGGAAACAGAAAGAAGGCAAGACAAAATTCAAACCTTCAGTTACAATATTGAATGATTTCAGGAAGCATCAAAAGAAGATGGAGAGACTACCCAGGTCACTGTACCAAAAAGAACAAGGCAGGTAACATCCCACCATTTCAAGAGTTAGCATATGAGCAAGAACATACGGTGCTGAAAGAAGCCATCCAAGCTGCACTGAAAGCATTAGCCAAAAACCAGAACTCCAGGGCATACTAATCGAAAGGCTTCAACAAGCTGATGAAGCACTGGAAACACTCACTCACTGTGCCAGGATACTTGGAAGAGAGCTGCGTGGCCAACTGGCTGGGAGAGATCCATATTTGTACCCATTCCAAAGAAAGGTGACCCAACAGAATGCAGAAACTATAGAACAACATTGGTGCTATCACATGCAAGTAAAATTCTACTTAAGATCTTCCAACAGTGGTTGTGCTGCAGAACATTGATGGGCGCCGCGAGATTCAGAAGAAAGCACAGCACTGCTGGTGTCCGATGGGTCTTGGCTCAACGCAGATAAAACCAAAAAGGTGTTTAAAGGCATTGACTGTGTGGATCATAACAAACTGGATCAACAGAAAAGTGGGTGAAGGGAGATGCTGGGCAGTGTAAGATAATGATAAAATAATAATAATTTATAAATTATCAAGGGTTCATGAGGGAGGGGGAAAAAAGAAAAACCAAGAGCCCAAGGGGAGAGCAAATGTTTTGAGACTGACGAGGGCAACGAATGTGCAAGTGTGCTTTACACTATTGACGTATGTATGGATTGTGATGAGTTGTATGAGCCCTCAGTAAAATTATATAAAGAAGACAACTAACCATGGGTCATCTTGATAAGACTGAGAAATCCTGAGCACATCATTGTGCTCTTGCGGAACCTGTATATGGACCAAGAGGCTGGCATTTGAACAGCACAAGGAACATTCAAACAGAACAGGTTTAAAATCAGGAAAGGCGTGTATCAAGGTTGTATCCTCCTACTATACTTACTCAGTCTTTCTGCTGAGCAAATAAACTGGATTAGATGAAGAAGAACACGACAATAGGGTTCGAGGAAGGCTTATTAACAACCTACCGTTCGCAGGTGACACAACCTTGCTCAAAGTGAGGAGGAGGACATGTAGCACTTGCTGCTGAAGAGCCAAAAATAGCAGCCCTCACTATGGATTACAGTTCAGTATAAAGAAAACCCAAATCCTCACAACTGGACCAATAGGTAACATCATAATAGAAGAGAGAATAATTGAAATTGTCAACGATTGCATCTTGAATCCATAATCAAAGCTCATGGAAGCAGCAGTCAAGATCAAGAGACACATTGCATTGGGTAAATCTGCTGCACAAGACCACTTTAACGTGCTGAAAAGCAAGGTTGTTACTTGGAGCACTAGGGAATGCCTCACCCAACCCATGGTATTTTCATTTGCCTTGTGTGTATGTGAAAGTTGGACACTGACTAACAAAGACCAAAGAAAAACCGATGCACTTGGCCGATGGTGTTGACGGAGAAGAATGAAAGTGCCAAGGACTGCCCCCCAAAACCAGATCCGTCTCAGAGGAAGTACAGCCAGGACGTGCCTTACAGGCCAGAATGATGAAAGTTAGTCTCTCATCCTTTGGATATGTTGTCAGGGGAGACCGGTCCCCAAAGAAGGACATCATGCTTGGGGATGAAGAGGGGCAGCGACGAAGAGGAAGGCCCTTGACAAGTTGGATTGACACAGAGGCTGCAGCCTTCGGCTCAAACACTAAGATGATTGTGACAGTAGTGAGGTGTTTGGTGGTAGTGTTCTGTTCTGTTGTACAGACGGTCTCTTAGGAGTTGGAACCCCCTCAACTGCACTTAGCAACATCAACACTTGGCCCTGGAGGAATCATACTGAGCCTTAAGAATCATAAACTCCTATGTAACATGATTGTGCTTGTAGTACTAATTGTTATGTCAATTTTTAAGATTTAAGAATGTGGGGACTGAAAAGCAGATTCTGGTGCTGAGTTAGTTAATTGTGCCAGCCTGGCCGATAATCACGTGTGGGGCTAATTGAAAGGCGGAGGGATAAATGGGTGGTGAAGCCTCGCCTTTCTAGTTCTCGGGTCTCTTGTTTTGTGATGGTTGCACCAGGGTGCAGCTGCCTTAGCAGTTCCCTGCTTCAGCTTGCAAGATTGACTTCCTACAAGACATCCCCAAGGAGAAGCTACATGGACCTATCCCGATGCAGCCCTGGGTGCTGGAGCAGCAGTGTGGAGACCCCTGCTAGTGCTGAGATGCTTGTTCGTTCACTGACTCAGCTTTCCTCCTGCAGTCGGCATCATTGCCTCTGTTTTGTGAGGTGGAGGACTTTGTGGACTGGTGTTGGGTTAATGGGTTAATGTTGGACTTGTGGGCTTGGGCAGCATTGGGTTGGGATGTTTTCGTGTTGCACACTTTCTTTACATAAAACTCTCTTATACGTGAGTTGCTGTGGATTTGTTTCTCTAAAGTACCTAGACTAATACAGGTGCATGGTGTAAATTGGTATGAAATACTCTGCTTTGATTGAAAACAACCCAAACAGACATGAAAACTTCTTAATCTTCAAAACACCAAGTTGTAGAGCAGTTACTGATTCGTGTGGAGAAGCATGCAACAGTCTATTTACATAATACAGTCACAGAGAATAAGATCTGGAAAGCTACACCCCAGCAGGTAGCTCTGTATTCATACTTCCGCTAATCAACTGAGGACCCCCCATTTCTTGAGCACCACACACATTACCAAGAGCCCCTGGAGAGTAGCTTCTCCTCCCTAGCTGGCATGGAACTTTCATGAGACATATGTGCCAGGGTTGTATCCTCTAGGAGGAAGGCAGAATTGATTTTAGAAGTTGTGCGTTGTACATATTTTTATGTCTTTCTCTGTTTCTTTTTAATGTTGTTATGATCAGGCACATTGCCAATATTGCATACTAATTAAATGGTATTCAACAAATATTTATTAAGTTATATTAAACATCTTTTGCCAAACATATATGTTAAACATATTTTGAGTGTCCAATTCGGCTTAAGTTACAAGCAGAAGAGATCATGGTTTTGAAAGCCCAGTCTGAAATCATATATTATGCTGTGATCTGATTGAAGAAACAAGCGACTAAAACAAGTGATAGTAGCATGAGGCACGTATATTAAGTCAGAATGAGGGCTGTGTGTGCCAAGGGAGTTAGAAGCATGGGTTTCATCCAGGAAAGTGGGTCGGGGGAGGTTCCCTGGATATTTTCTTTTAAGTAGATCTCAGGGGCCACAGTGCTGCAGTATGTGTGAGGTAGGCAGAAGCAGGGATTGAGAGCGCATGCTAGGTAGAGGAAAATCTCACGCACAAGTGCGAAAGCTTGACACCCTCTGTTGGCCTAGTGACTGTATCCCCATGGAGGAGGAGGATCTGTCCCTCACACTTGTTTCTCTAGGGAGCCTTGTAGCCTGCCTAGTTATAACGCTGACCATTCTTTTAATAAAAGCCCACCTCCTTTTTCTCTCCTCTGTCTACACTAGACCCTTCCTGTCTTGTCGAGTGAATTCCAACTCAGAGTGACCCTGTCTGACAGATTAAACCGGCCCCTTAGGGTTTCCAAGGGTATAATCCTTATGGAAGTCACCGTCACATCTTCCTCCAGTGGGTGCAAACTGTCACCCTTTCCGTTTGCAGCTAAGCACTGCCAGGGGTCCTCAAACTTTTTAAACAGGCGCCAGCTCACTGTCCCTCAGAACCGTTGGACGGCCAGACTATCGTTTTAAAAAAACTGTGAACAAATTCCTATGCACACTGCACATATATTTTGAAATATAAAACAAAATGGGGCAAAAACACCCGGCGGCCTGGAGTTTAAGGACCCCTGACTTAAACTATGCTCCACCAGGGTCCTGACATCTGCTATAGTGTGTGAACTACTCCGTAGGGTTTCCAAGACTGTAAATCTCTACAGAAGCAGATTGCCTCATCTTTCTTCCTTGGAGCAGATAGTGGGTTTGAACTGCCTTTTTTAGGGGGTTGGCAGCCCAATGCTTAGCCCTGGGCACTACCAGCTGTAAGTGCTATTATGACACACTGTAAATGTTTCTGTCATGAATTTCTGAAATTTTTTAGGGTCCAGTTACCCTTGATTGTCACCTGGGATCTTTCTCTGTGTTCCGCTTGCAGACTGTCTTTCCTCCTGCTGATTCCTTTCTGTCTTCTTTCCAGATGAAGCTGTTAAACTTGTACATAAAGAGGGCTCAGACCACGAACAGCAACAGCAGCAGCTCCTCCGACATCTCCACACACAGCTAATGGCAGCCCCGGCCTCGGTGTCGACCTAGAAACAATCGGTGGTGCCTCTCCAAGACCTCTGCTCACTCCCTTCCATCGACTGCCGGTCATTGCAAGGAGGCCCGCAATTATTTATTACAATCAGTATTTTTGGTCCCTTCCAGCTTTTGTGTAGAATCTTACTGGTACTGAATGTAAAGGAAGAAAGGCCTGTATTGTGTGTTCATTACAGAAACAAAAGGAGTAAGAAAAGAAAAGAGCCATACGTGGATACGTCGTCTTGTGCAGCCTGCGGAGATCATGATACAGCGGATGGGGTGCGGCTTTTCAAAATCAGCCTCGCGCAAACATCTTCTCTTCAGACATTAATAGATGGGGGCTGTTAATGTAGGTTTATCTTTCTTCATGCCTCTCTTCTGTATGTGAGGACGGCTCGTGGAGCAGAGACCCACCCTTTGGCACCTCCATGGCAGCATTGCCTGTCTTTTAAGTTGGATTTTGACAACAGTTATGAATGTTAAATCTTGGCAAGAAGTGGAGTAGACGGTAAAGAGGGCCTTTTAAGGAATACTGGAGATTTTGCTTTTATCTCTAGATTGAGAACAAACTACTGTAACTTTCAGCACTGAATTCGAGGGGGTGCGCTCCACAGTCTTCTTCCCGGTCACATTCCCCATCCTCTCTGCGTGGCCTCTGCTGAGGACATCCACTGAAAATATTTTTAGAATTTAAATTCAAACACACAAATCAAGGTAAATTATAGCATGAGTTACTGGACCCCTAAATTGGTATTTCACAAAGTGCATAAGATGTAAGAAGAGTTTTTTGTCTTACTGCTAAGAAACGAGCAGTGATTTTCCAGTGTCCCGCTGGTCTTTGAAGGGACCTCGGTGACTAGGATTGAATGCCATCTTTCTCCTCTCTCTCTAGCATTGTCTAAACGCTTCGATTCTAAAGTGCTCTCAGTTCTTCTGCTGTAAATGGCAAATTTATCATGTCAGGTTTTGACCTATTTTAAATATAGAATTAAGATAAAAGAAAAGTCTAGAGAGATCATGTCAGCGTCATCCTTCTATTTTATATCCTTGATAATCTGCTGCAATAGTCACTGTTTAAGGAAGAAGTAATTATGCTGAATCACAAAATGGAAAAGTACAGGATTTGAAACTAAATTTGAGTCTTGTTTCTTTCTCTTCAGCAAGAAATCACTAGGCCCCCTTGACCTTGCTTTGTGAGGTTTACATTGCTTCAAGGAAAGTAATTGTAGATATAGAGTCTGGTTAGATAACAATTTTGAGTAAAATTCTTGGAGCCAAATGGAAATTTTTAATGTACTCATGAAGATCTCTATTGTCTTTTACTATTCTATATGAGATCCTCTAAATTGAACTGATTTTTTTCCTTAAGAAATGCCTGCTTTGAAATTCATTTGTACTGAGATATTTGGTGCTCCAGTACAGAGCCCACTACAGTGAGCAGGACTGAGGAGCAGGTCAGGCATGAGCCGCTGGACCACCTGATGTAGTTCTTGCCATCAGTTCCCATTAGCCACCCGCCCCTCCTTTTCTGACCCTGCAAGATTTGTTGGAAGCTATGAAACAGACTGTAGCAACCTATTTTTGGTTTTTTAAAATTTTCAAAATATGTTAAAACGCTGCTGGGGAATCTGCTCTGAAGGATGACTGCCACCAGGTCCCAGGGCAGCCCGGCCTGTGAGGCCGTCTAGGAAGTGCTCCGCTGCTGCTGTCGGGACTTCAAGGGTGCGGTGATCAGATATTACTGACTAGTTTGGGGCTCAAAACTTTGGTTGATAAATATGGCTTGTTTGTGTTTTCTTGAGGAGTTGTGTTTTTTGGTTTGTGTTTTTGTTCTCACACACTACAAATCCAGGAGCCTTTTTACCTTTTATTGTAGAAATGTCCATTCCAGTGAGGTTATCCGTGAGTTCCTTTCATCTGATGCACCTAGAAATACCTCTCCCCTGTGTACTCTGACTCCCCAGAAGGTTTCTCTAGGCCCCTAAGATTCTTGAGCACCGTCTCATTGCTTCATCGTGCTCACAAAGGGCTAGCCTGGAATGTCACTTGCCCAACTTGCAACCTTCTGACCCGAGAGAGATACAATCACTTCAGAGGCCTCTTGGCTGAGTTCTAAAAATTGCTGCCAACTGTGCCGAGGATCCGCTTGCATGCCGCTGCCACCTCACAGGAAGGGAGGCCATGTTCCTGCTGCCTTCTAAATCCTGACAGCTGCCTTGCCTTTGCTGCCACCTCCTGCAGGGCCCTGTCACACGAAACTACAGAATCACAACACAGCCAAGCACCCAAAACTGTTTGCCTCTTCTCTTTACCTGATTGTCGGCATCTCAGAAGAGCCCACGGTACCCCAGCGCTTGGGGCTGGTTCACCTGACCTCCTGCTTTCCTTCATCTGAGCAGTTCCCCTTCAGATCAGGATGCCGGCCTTGACGGTCCCATCCCGGCCTGTGTGTGCCCTGTCCCGCGCCACTTTCGGCCACAAGACAACTGTTTTCTATGGCCATCACTAGCTTACCAGTACCGTATGCAGTGACACAGTTGTGTTTTTGTCTCACACAAGGTTTTTTTCTTCCTGTGCTGCCCTTGATCTTTCAGTCCTACGAGTACACAATAAAGGGCAGCGAGTAAGAATTCCTTACAGAATCCCGTCAGGAATTTGCTAACAATAATGTTTGGAAATGAAAACAAGAGATGCTTTGAAAATTACCCGCCACCAAATTCGTTCTGTTGGCACCGTGTTCACGCATGACTCCATATCTGAGTTGTTTTTTTTCCTTTTTGGGGGGCCTTTTGATGTTATATCCATATCTGTATTTATAGCTTATTTGTTCCACTCTCCAATGTATCATGGCAAATGTACAGAGTTTGTTTCTTTGTTTATGTGCTAGAATTTACTAAAAATAAAACCAACAACAACATGAAAACCTTTTGCGTTCGCCCTAGAATAAATGCAACAGTTCCGTTTGTGTGTGTGTGGGTGCTCTTTCGTCAACTGGCCCTAAGCGTGGCTTTTCCCCGCGAATTTGGAAACTTGAAAAAATAACATAGTTTCTACCAGATGCTGGCAAGAGCAGTTGTTGGCCAGGGAGGGCGGAAACGAGAGACTTCTCCGAAAGAACTCCGGAGGACATCAGGACCACCAAGTCTTTCTTTGCAGCCTCCTTACGTAACAAGTTTTCCAGCCTATCTCAGAATACGCTTCAAGTCGCACAGCCTTAACTGCCACATGGCTGTGTGCCACTTTTCCCTGTTGCTTCTCGTGCTGCTAGTGCACTGCCTTGAATGCCTCCAGGCAAAGTACCCTGCTGGAGATGCCAGTATGTAGAGTATCGTTAGCTATTGCTAAGTTCTCCATTTATGATTAACCCGTATACAACATGTATCATCATTATACACAGGGTTTTCGTTGACTGGTTTTCCAACGTGGAACCCCAAGCTTTTCTTCCTAGTCCATTTTAGCCTGGAAATTCCTTCATAGAAACTTGCAAGCCTCCACTGAGCATGGGTGGTGGTTGCATGAAGTTCATAGGCCTGGAATTGAATCCAAGTCTCCTGCATGGAAGACAAGAATCCCACCAATGCCATCTTACAGAGTGGTTACAAATACCTGGGTTCTCATTGGGCAAAGCACTGTAAGTGTAAGGTAAGGAAAGAACCACCTTGGGGAGCTGCTCTGATGGACTAGTGAGATGATATAAATGAAGCAGCAGGTAAAGAAAACGCATGCATTCACTTAGCATGCTCTACTTCACGGGAGCATGAAGTCCACCACCCGTACACCCATCTGCACATTATAATCCATTACTAATTAGCAAATACGGAAACCCTAGGTGGTGAGGACTAATCCAGGCCAGTCTTCTGTATTCAAATCTCTAACCCCTGGGCCAAGGACTCGCAGCAACTTACCATTTTACAAGTCAGACCTTTGGTGGGAGAGGTGTATTGCAGAGACTACAGATTCATGCTGCTTAGCTTTGATGGGGGGTGGGGTGGGGGGGCGCTGTTCCAGGAAAAGGCACCTTTCCATTCACATTGTTGCATGCAATCAGAGGTTTCAGGACCCTGGAAACATGCAAACTTCCAAAGTGAGCAAACTGTCTTACTGGCCACTGATCTCCACAGTCTTAGATCCATAAAGCAAAATTGGGCTGGGAAAGTGTTAATCCAGGACACAAATCTCCCTTAAAGCATGTACCTCTTTTTTTTTTTAGTCTCATCAATACCATCTTACTGACTTTACACCGCTCTTGAAATACATACAGGTAATGCTGCTGTCATCTTCAATATCCAGTGAAGGAAGTGTGCACAAAGAAATGTGAAGAGAGTGGTGGAGTTGGTGCTAAAATCATCAGGACCCTGAAGGGCTGGATAAAGCAGATGGCTAAGCTCTAACCCCGAAACTATGGATACAAAGGATCTTAGGTGGGACCTGAGAAGATGCATTCATAACAAGTTTCCAAGGGATGCTGATACCACTGATTTAGAACCCCACTTTGCAAGTATTTGTAAAGCACTATGTGTAAAACAAGGTGCCCTGGTGAAGCAATGGGCCAAGGCCACCTCTGGTTATGAAGGTAAAAGATGGGGAGTGTTGTATCATGTAAACTAGAACTCTTGAAAGCTACACTGAATTTTATAAACACAAACCAGGAATTTCTTGGGCAAACAGGACACCTGACATCCATAGACCTACCAGAGGGAAAATGCCTATAACTGCACAGGACATGCTGGAGGCCCAGTGTTCATTAAGTGAGAATCAAGGCTCCTTCATTTCCAGTTCAAACCCCACCTCACCTTGCCCATTTCCTCTAGAATTAACTCATTCTCCAGTGGCTCAAGGCAAGAAAGCACAAAGCTCATGTGAATGAGTAGCTAATCCCAGGTTATGTATTCAAAACGCATTAAAATGTTCCTACACTATTGGAAGCTCGGTCTACTACCAGGGCCAAGGCCTGGAAGTTTACTCCCTCAGAGCCCTCCTAAAGGTGCTCCCTGTTGCTGGGTAACTTTTGAGCATCTCTGAGATGTCCCTGGGTTACAGAAGGGACAGTAACTGGTGAGACAAGACTGCAGCTGGCAGACCTGGGCACCAGCAGCAGGTGCCTCCAGTCACCTGCAGATAATACATAGCATATAACTAACGCCCATGCTGCTGCAGCTTCCTTTGCTTGTCAGGGTTTTAAAATCCTCCGGAGGTAGGGTAGGGACGCTAGTGGTACAGTGCTTGCTTGTTTAGCTTTGAGTTGAAAGGATAGTTCAAATCTACCAGCCACTCTGGGAGAAAGATGTGGCAGTCTGTTTCCATTAAAAATTAATCATCAAAAGCCTTGCTCAGTATCTCCTTTGTCTTAATTGTCTCTTCGGGATCAGCAAACACCTCTAAAGTAAAGCCCTGATGATAGGTTCATCTCCAGATTTCCAACTTCTATACCTTGGCCTACTAACTTTTCACTGCCTTGTTTTCATTACCTTGTTAGCTTTCTGATACTTTTCAGCCATCTGAGAGAACCCTCACAGTCCCCGAGAACCCTAAACATCCATGAGACTATATTCTCAAAGGTAAAAGTCTACTACCAGCATTCTAAGAAAATTCTTCCTGCTTACCTATGGAAAGGAAATCCGTTGACTGTAACGGAGACCCCTGAGATAAATAAAAACATCCCAAGGGGATAAAGCCACTAATTTCTAGGTCGGCCTTTGGATGGAATGCTATCCAACTATTTAAATTTTTTTAGCTTATATTAGTATTAAATGAGAGAAGAAGTATCTCCTGATAATTTAGGGCAAACCATCTTGCAGACGATCATGAAAAAAACTGGGAAAATTTTTTTTAATTTGCTGAAACGTCAGCGTTAACAAGGTGGGGCAAAGTTACCAAGTCAGGTGCAAAAGATGGAAGTGTGGAGGAAGATGAACCTGCCACTGAAGGCAGCTGTTCTCCTGGGGGTGTTTGCTGACGCACAAGAGACAACTGAGGCAAAAGAGATACTGAGCAAGGCTTTTAAGAGCCTCAGCCCCTTTAGGAATATTAACATGATCCTAAACGGCTAATGGTCCAAGAAATTTACAGAACTAAACATAAATCTCATCTGGCTGAAGATAATGTCAGCTAAGCCACAAAGATAGTTATTAAAATTTTCAAGTACACCATCCAGCACATAAATACAATAGGGGGGAAAAGTGGTGGACACATTCACAAGGACTCCAATTACTGGAATGATCAGAAATGGGCTTTAGAATAACTTTAAAATTTTTGTATTGTGAATTAGGTGAAGGCTTATAGAGCAGATCATTGGTTTTGCATTCAACTCATCAAACCTCCCATTATATTGCCCTATTTTCACCATTGTTTGCCCATCTATCTCCCTCTTACTGCATAGTACCTGCCCTTTCTCCTAAATAACACATGTCTGCCATCTATATACTGTCCCAGAACTAGTCCACATTCAGCAGTTTAAAGAGGGTAGCTTATGATCAAAAACCAATGGTACTGAAAGAAGAAATTCAAGCTACCCTGAAAACATTAGCCAAAAACAAGGCTCCAGGAATTGATGGAATACCAATCGAAATGTTTCAACAAACTGATGAAACACTCAAAGTACTCACTTGTGTATGCCAGAAATTTGGAAAACAGCTACTTGGCCAACTGACTGGAAGGAATCCATATTTGTGCCCATTCCAAGGACAGATGTCCAAACAGAATGCTCAAATTATAGAACAATGTCATTGATAGGACATGCAGGTAAAATTTTGCTGAAGAACATTCAACAATGGTTGCAGCAGTACATTGATGGAATTGCCAGAGGTTCAGGCTGGATTCAGAAGATGTGGAGCATTGCTAATGTCAGGTGGATCTTGAGTGAAAGCTGAGAATACCAGAAGTACATTTCACTTGTGTTTTATTGACTGTGCAGAGGTATTCGACTCTGTAGCACAGCAAACTATTGATAACCTTGAGAAGAATGGGAATTCCAGAACACTTCATTGTGCTCACGAAGAACTTGAACATGGATCAAGAAGCAGTTGTGGGAACAGAACAAGAGAATATTGCATGGTTTAAAATCAGGAAAGGTGTACATCACCATACTTACTCAATCTGTATGCTGAGCAAATAAGCAGAAATACGATGTTATCACGAAGCATGTGACATCAGTATGGGAGGAAGGCTTATGAACATTCAATATATAGACGATACGACCTTGCTTGCTGAGCACTTGCTAATGAAGATCAAGGATTGCAGCCTTCATTTTGGATTTTAACTCCATGTAAAGAAGACTAAAGTCTTCACAACTGGACTAATAAGTAACATCATGGTATATGGAGAAACGGAAGTCAACTATTTCATCTTGCTTGGATCCACAATCAATGCTAATGGAAGCAGCAATTGATCAAAAGATGAGGTCAATCTGCTAATAAGACCTCTATAGAGTCCTGAAAAGACAGGATGTTACATTGAGGGCTACTCACAGGGCCAATTCTACCCTGTCCTATAATATCACTATGAGCCAGCATCAACTCAATAACCATGAGTTTAGAGTTTGGTCTATAATTTGTGCTTGAACTTCTTCCTTCAACATCATAAGGTGCACCTGATCCAAGCCATGGTATTTTCAATTGCTTTGTATGTGCGTGGAAATTGGACATTGAAAAAAGAAGACCAAAGAAGGATCTATGTCTGAATTGTGGTGCTGAGAAACAGGGAAAGTACCATAGACAGCTGACAAGGGAAGCCAATCTGTGTTGGAAGAAGTAAGACAAGAGTGCTCCTTGGCTACAAGAATGGCAAGACTTCACTCATGACTTTGGACTGGTCAGGAGAGATTGGTCCTTGGAGGAGGACATTGTGTTGGTAGAGCAGAGGGACAGAGAAAAAGAAGAAGCCCTCCAGGAGAAAGAGTGAGCCGGTGGCTGCAACAACGGTCACAAGCACAGAAACAATTGTGCGGATGGCCATGTTTCACTCTGTCGTGCATGAGGTCGTTAGGAGTCAGAACTGACTTGATGGCATCTAACCATAACAACTGCATTCCCTAGCTCTGCTGGTACAGCTGCCTCTTGATCCATGTACAGGGCCTGCAGGAGCACAACGAAGTGTTCTGCAATTCCCGTTCCTTTCACAACTAGCCAGTTTGTTATAATCCACGGAGTCAAATACCTTGACATAGTCAATGAAGGGGTCAGGCATCAGGCATCAAAGACCCCCCCCCAAAATAAAATAAAAATCATAACATTGTGAATGAGGGGGAGTGCGGAGTGGGACCCAGGGCCCATCCGGGGGAAATTGGGCATCTCCTTGCAGGACTGCGGGGAGGAGAGGAGCAAATCAGAGTGCATTGTAGTAACGATGAAATATGCAATTTTCCTCTAGTTCTTAAATGCTTCCTCCCCCCACTACCATGATCCCAATTCTATCTTACATATCCGGCTGGACCGGAGGATGTACACTGGCACAGATAGGAACTGGAAATACAGTGAACCCAGGACAGATGAACCCCCAGGACCAGTGGAGACGGTGGCGATAGTGGAAGGGTGGAGGGAAGGAGAGGGAGAAAGGGGGAACAGATGACAAGGTCTGCATGTGGCCTCCTCCCTGGGGGACGGACAGCGGAGAAGTGGGTGAGGGAGATGTTGGATGGGGTAAAATATGATAAAATAATAGTAATTTATAAATTATCAAGGGCTCATGGGGACTAAGGCATGGTATTAACCAAACCACAGTATTTTCAATCATCTAATGTGCTTGTGGAAGCTGGGCATTGACTAAGGGAGACGGAAGGGGAATTGACACACAACTACGGTGTTGGCGGAGAATATGGAAAGTGCCCTAGACTGCCAAAAGAGCAAACAATCTCTCTCGGAAGAAGTGCAACCAGAGTGCTCCTCAGAAGCAAGGGTGGTGAGACTTTGTCTCACGTACTTTGGACATGCTATCTGTAGAGATCAGTCCCTGGAGAAGGACAGCATGTTGGTAAAGTTGGCAGCAAAAAAGAGGAAGTCCTTAGACAAGGGGGAGGGGGAGCGGGGAGGGAGGGGGAAAATGAGCTGACACCAAGGGCTCAAGTGGAAAGCGGGTGTTGTGGGAATGATGAAGTCAACGCATGTACTAATGTGCTGGACACAAATGACGTATGTACGGATTGTGATGAGTTGTATGAACCCCTAATAAAATGCTTATTTAATAAAAAGAAAAAGGTCATTAAAACAAGAAAGAAAAGATCAAAGTGGCTGTCAGAAGAGACATGCTTTAGCTACTCTGCGTTTAAGAAACTTGCTCATAAAAGTAGAGTACTTTTGATAGCCAGGCACCATCAGCTTTCTTCACCACATTTATAAACTATCAAGGGCTCATGCAGGAGGGGAGAGCGGGGAGGGAGGGGAAAAATGAGGACCTAATGTGGGGGGTTTAAGTGGAGAGCAAATGTTTTGAGAATGATGTACAAATGCGCTTTACACAATTGATGTGTGTATGGGTTGCAATAACAGTTGTATGAGCCCCTAATAAAATGTTTAATAAAAATAAAATAAAATAAAAGTAGAGTACTAAAGCAAATGAAAGAAATGATGACATCAAAGAGCTGAATAGAAAATTTTAAAGGCCAGGTCAAGACAAAGCCAAATATTATCATGCAATGTGTAGCCCTAGAATTAAAAAACGGAAAGGGAAGAACACACACAGCATATCTTCAACCGAAAGAACTGAAGAAAAAAAATCAAGGCTGGATTTGCAATATTGAAAGATTCGATGGGTAAAATATTGAGTGATGCAGGAAGCATCAAAAGAAGATGGAAAGAATGCAGTCACTGTGCCAAAGAAAACTCGTTGGCGTTCCACCATTTCAGGAGGTAGCTAATGAGGAGAACCGATGATGTTAAAGGAAGAAGTTCAAGCACAGATTATAGAGCAAACTCTAAGCTCACTGCCACTGAGTTGATGCTGGCTCACAGTGATCTCACAGGACAGGGTAGAACTGCCTCTGAGTTTCTGAGCTGGTAAATCTTTACCCAAGTAAAGGCCCTGACTTTCTCCTGCAGCATGGCTGGTAGTTTTGAAGTGCTCAATACATCACCACCACACTACCGGAGATCCTTCAACTTACAGAACAATATCATTAGATCACAGGCAAATAAAATACTGCTGACGATCATCCCACAGCTGCCGCAGCTGGCCGTCGACAGGGAGCTGCCAGAGTCCCGGCTGGGTGCAGAGCAGGTGGAGCAAGAGATATCATTGCTGACATCTGATGGTGCTTTGCTGAAAGCGGAGGCTGCCAGAAAGATGTTTGCTTCTGTTTCACTGACTGAGTCACGGCATTTGACTCCGTGGAGTATAACAAACTGGCTAGTTGTGAAAGGAACGGGAATTGCAGAACACTTCGTTGTGCTCCTGCAGGCCCTGTACATGGATCAAGAGGCAGCTGTACCAGCAGAGCTAGGGAATGCAGTTGTTATGGTTAAATGCCATCAAGTCAGTTCTGACTCCTAACGACCTCATGCACGACAGAGTGAAACATCGCCATCCGCACAATTGCTTCTGCGCTTGTGACCGTTGTTGCAAGATGGATTGGCACACGGGCTTCAACGATGAGCTCCAACAAGAGAACTCTTGTGAGGATGTCTTAGGACTGGGCAGTGTTTCCTTGTTTCGCACGCGGAGTTGGAAGCCTTTCAGCAGCACCTAACAAGAGCCCTCTAGCTAGTCTGGGAGCTGTGATGGCACAGTGTATTGTGAGTTGCACTGGTCCCAGCAGTTCAAACCCACCAGTGGATCCTCCAAAGAAAGATGAGGCTGCTCCCTAAAGATTTACAGCCGCAGAAAAGCACAGGGGCAATTCTCCTTTGTCCTATAGGGTCGATGTGCGTCTGAATTAACTCAATGGCACTGAGTGAGTGACGCTTTAGCCTGTGATCTTCCCCTCACCCCCCTCTCTCTCTCCTGGTAACCATGAAAGTCTCTTTAGTGTAACAATCATTTTTTGATTTTTTTTTAATACTAGTGGTCTCGTACATTTGTCCTTTTGTTATTGACTGACTGCACTCAGCATTAAGTCCTCCAGGTTCATCCATGTCAGAGTTATTGCTATTCTTTAATATTGTGTAGTACGTATTCCAATGTGTGTATGTACCAAAGTTCGTTTAAACATTTTCCCACCAATAGGTGTTTCCATCGTCTTGCTGTTATGAATAGTGCTACGATGAACATGTTTGTGCATGTATGTGCATGTGTCACAGCTCTTATTTCTTTAGACTATATACCAAGTGGGAAGATTGCTGGGTCACATGGTATTTCTCGTCCCAGATGTTGGAGCAAGTGTCGTCCTTGCACAGTACTTGTTCCGTTTTACGATCCCACCAGCACTGTGTGAGGATTCTCGTCTGTCCACAACCTCTACAGCATTTGTTATTTCCTGTTTGTTTGTGTGCTTCCTTGTTGTGACTTTGCTATCAATACTGGGGGGAGGTAATATCTCATCATTGTTTGATGTTTACCTCTGGAGTGGCTAATGGTCACGAGCATTTCTTTTTGTTAGTTGACAGCCTGGAAGTCTTCTTGGTGAACCATCTGTCCACATCCTCTAACTTTTTAACGGAATTATTTATATGTTTCATTTTTGAGGTGTTGAAGTCTTCTGTAGCTTTTAAAGATTAGTCCCTTGTCCAATATATCATTGCCAAAAATTGGTTCCCAGTTTGTGGGTTTGCCTTTTACCCTTTTGGTGAGGTGTTTTGATGCACATGAGTGTCTAAATGTAAGGAGCCCCCAGTCATCTATTTTGTCTTTTGCTGTTTGCTTGTTACATAATGCTTGATAGTGAGCTTGTGTCGAGCATTAGAGTCCCTACATTTGTGTCTTTTTTTAATAATAATAATCTGTGTAGTTCTAGGTTTTGCATCCAGGTCTTTGATTCAACTTGAGTTCATTTTTTTAAATTGATGGCTCTTATGTCTCTTATAAAATTCTATACATCAATTGTATCAAGGAAATTTGTACATATGTTGCTGTCATCATTTTCCAAACATTTACTTTCTTTTTGAGCCCTCAATATCAGCTCCTCTTTCATTTTTATATCTGATGTGAGATTTGGGTTCTGTTTAATTCTGCAAAGTGAGTTCTAGTTTAGCCAGTACCATTTCTTAGAGAGACTACCATAGCTCTTCCCATTGAATATATTATATTAATACGTTCAATTCTATTGATAATGTCATTAATTTAGGCAGTAGTGCAGAATGCAAAACTGCTAAAAAGGGGAAATAACACAAGTACAGGCCAGCTTCAGATTGCAAAAATGAATTATTGACTTCTACTGATTAAACTCTTGGTAAAGTGTTTGGACACGATTTACATGAACAATGGGAGTTAGTGATAGGACAAAACTTTCATTGACACTCACTCACACCGACAGACTGTGTCTACCAGACTAATAGGTGTCATGAGAGCAAGGAGCGCATTGAGACAGTAGACATATGGTAGTCCCAGGCCCCTCGACACAAGAGAATGGACTCAGGCCATAGTCATCTCTGTGTGGCTGACTAACTTGACCCAACGTAAGGGTTTCTAGGGATTCCTGGCTGTTGTTCAGATATTTTATTTTATCAAAAATTAACATTGCCACTCTTGCCTTTTAGATTTTTCACCATCATTTTATTTTTAGTCTATGTTTGTCTTTGAGTTTTAGGAGTGTCTCTTTGTAGGCAGCATATAGGTGGGTCTTGTTTTTTTTAACCCAGTCTGTTGCTACTATGTCTTTTAATTGGTGCATTTAATACATTGAAATTCATTATTGATATATTCAAGTTTGTTGCTGTCATTTTTCTGTGTTTGTGTTTTGTTTCAACTTCCCCTTCCCCACCCTGCCACTGCCCATTTCTTGGTTTTTTTGGATTTTTTTTATTTAATCGTTTTACTGGGGACTCGTACAACTCTTATCACAATCCATACAAACATCCATTGTGTCAAGCACATTTGTACATTTGTTGCCATCATCATTCTCAAAACATATGCTTTCTATTTGAGCCCTTGGTATCAGCTCCTCATTTTTTCCCCTTCTCCTCGCTCCCTCCTCCCTCACAAACCCTTGATAATTTATAAATTATTTGTATTTTGTCATCTCTTACACTGTCCAATGTCTCCCTTCGCCCACTTTTCTATTGTCTATCCCGCAAGGAGGAGGTTATATGTAGCTCCTTGTAATCGGCTCCCCCTTTCCATCTCACCCTCCTTCCACCCTCCCAGAATCGCCACTCTCAGCACTGGATCATGTGTCCTGGATTCCCTGTGTTTCCAGGTCCTATCTGTGCCAGTGTACATCCTCTGGTCTAGCCAGATTTGTAAGGTAGAATTGGAATCATGATAGTGGGTGGGAAGGAAGCAGTTAGGAACTACAGGAAAGTAGTATGTTTCATCATTGCTACACTGCACACTGACTGGCTCATCTCCTCCCCACGAAACTTCTGTAAGGGGATGTCCACTTGCTTACAGATGGGTCTTGGGTCCCCAATCTGCACTCCCCCTCATTCACAATGATTTGAGTTTTTGTTCTTTGATGCCTGATACCTGATTCCTTCGACACCTCATGATCACACAGGCTGGTGTGCTTCTTCCATGTGGGCTTTGTTGCTTCTGAGATAGATGGCTGCTTGTTTACCTTCAAACCTTTAAGATCCCAAACACTATATCTTTTGATAGCCGGGCACCATCTGCTTTCTTCACTACTTTTGCTTTTGTACCCATTTGTTTTCAGCAGTCATATGGGAAAGGTGAGCACACAATGGTATGTTTTTTTGTTCTTTGATTTCTGATACCTGATCCCTTCAACACTTCATGATCACACAGGCTGGTGTGTTTCTTCCATGTGGGCTTTGTTGCTTCTGAGCTAGATGGCTGCTTTTTTACCTTCAAGCCTTCAGACGCTATATCTTTTGACAGCCAGGTTCCATCAGCTTTCTTCACCACATTTGCTTATGCACCCATATTGTCTTCAGCAATTTTGTTGGGAAGGTGAGCATCATGAAATGCCAGTTTAATAGAACAAAGTCTTCTTGCATTGAGGGAGTGCTCGAGTGGAGGCCCAATGTCCTTCTGCTACCTTAATACTAAACCTATAAATATATGCACATATATCTATTTCCCCATCCATATATATATATGCCTGTATTTAGCAACAACAACAAAGAAAAGCCTATAGTTAGCTCAAGAACTGTTTGTTGGTCTTAGGAGTGTTTTCCAATTGAGTCTGATGGGTGCCACGTCCTGGCCCCAAAGTCTATTTTTGGTATTCCCTGGGGACTTCATTGCTCTGTTCCCCTTTCTGTTCTGTTGCACACCCTTAGTGTTTTGCCTCGGTGTGGTGGGCTCATTTCAGGCACAATTCCTACACTGTGTCTCCAGTGTTGTCCCCTGTAGGGCTAGGGGTCAGTGAGGCATATCGTGTCTCGGAGTGGGGCCGGCCATATGGTCTTCTCTGTGGATTGGTTGCTCTGAGCGGTAATATCACCCTTGGTGGGCCAGGATGTGCTCCACTCTCTTCCTCCCCTTTCATTTGCTCCTGTGTGCCCTGATCAGACATGTCCCTCTCCCTGAGCTGCAGCTTCAGTGCTGTCCTCTGAAATAAATTCTTCTGGGGGGTGGGGCAGCTGTCCACGTAGTTGGGATTGGGGCCGGCCCCCCAGACCTCTCCACTGGTTCCACACTCCATGCTGTTATGTTGCATTCACATCTTGGAGCACTGGGTTGAAGTCTGGACCCTCTTTCCCTGTGGAGATAGAAACAATACTCTCCCCTTGGGTGGGTTAATGCCCTGTTCTTGTTGGGGGTTTAGTGGTGTCTTTGTTCCACCTCTTTCTATGTTTGGAGTTCTGCTTTCATTGTATTGGTTTCTTTGAGGTGTTGTCTTATCTGATGCTCTTGGGTTTGACTACTGTTATTGTTTATTCCCTGTCCATAATGATCTGGTTACTATTTTTGGTAATGCTGGTCTTATTTTTATGAATTCCTTTAGTTTATTCTTGTCTGGAGTTACTTTTATTTCTCCCACATATTTGAGGGATAAGTTTGCTGGATAAAGGATTCTTGGTTGGCCGTTTTCGTTTTTGTGTTCAGAATTTTATATATGTTACTCCATTGTCGTCTTGCCTGCCTAGTTTCCGCTGAGAAGTTGGAGCTTATCCTTATTGGTTCCCTTTATAGATGTCTGTCTTTTTCCTGAGCTGCCCTCCATAGTGTCTCCTTTTCCTGGAAACTGGATAGTTTGACCACAATATGTCACGATGTGTGTTTTTGTTTGTTTCAGAGATCTGTCCTATTTGAGGTTCTCTCTGCTACAGAAATAGTTATTTATGCCTCCTTTTTGATGCTGTGTAAATTTGCTTCCTTGATTTCTCATACTATTTCTCTGTAGAATTTTTTCTTTCTTTTCTTTTTTTTAAAAGAAAGATGCTATTTATTTATTTATTAATCATTTTATTAGGGGCTCATACAACTCTTATCCATATATACATCAATTGTGTAAAGCACATTTGTACATTCATTGTCCTCATCGTTCTCAAAACATTTGCTCTCCACTTAATCCCCTGGCATCAGGTCCTCTTTTTTTGCCCTCCCTCCCCGCTCCTCTCTCCCTCATGAACCCTTGATAATTTATAAATTATTATTTTGTCATATCTTGTCCTGTCCGACGTCTCCCTTCACCCACTTTTCTGTTGTC
>NW_022103912.1:526555-559926 GCF_000313985.2 Echinops telfairi
TTCCCTTGACTTTCCTCCTGTCCCACTGTCATGCTCAGTCCCCACAAGGGTTTCAGCAGTTCCTCTTGGCTACATTACCCTTGATTATGCCCTACCAGACCTCCCACACCCACTTCACCACCAATTAGGATCACTTGTTGTTCCCTTATCCCTGGGTTTGTTAACACCACTTCCTTTCCCCCACCTCCCTCTCTCCCATGTCCCCCCAGAACTGTATGACTTTCAATACTCTTCTCCAGCACCACAATTCAAATGTATTGACCTATCTTTGATCTTCCTTATTCAGTGTCCACATTTCCCATGTATCTGAGAAAAATGAAAAAAATCAGTGCTTGGGTCAGTTGCCTTAGTCCTCAAAGTTACATTCTTGCTTTTCAACACTTTAAAGATATCTTGTGCAGATTTGCCCAATACAATGTATTCTTTGATTTCTTGTTCCATGAGCATTGATTGTGGATCCAAGCAAGACAAAATCCTTTACAAGTTCTAACTTTTCTCCATTTATCATGATATTCCCTATCGGTCCAGTTGTGAAGATTTTGGTATTCTTTACATTGAGTTGTAATCCCTACTGAGAGAGCTACAATCCTCGGTCAGTATGAGAAAGTGTTTCAAATCACCCTTACTTTCAGCAAGCAAGGTTGTGCCATCTGCATATTACAGGTTGTTAAAAGTCTTCCTCCAATCTTGATGCTGCATTTTTCATCATATAATCCAACTTCTCTGAATATTTGCCAGTATACAATTTGAAAAAGTATGGTGAGAGGATACAACCCTAACACAAATCTTTCCTTATTTTAAACTATGCGGTTTAAAATTGTTCTGTTTGCACAACTGCTTCTTGATCCATGTACAGGGGCTGCCTGAGCACAATGAAATGTTCTGGAATTCCCACCCTTCTCAAGATGACCCAGAGTGTGTTATGATCCACACAGTCAAGTGCCTTTGTAGTTAATACAACACAAGTAAACATCTCTCTGGTATTCTCTGCTTTGAGCCAAGATCCATCTGCCATCAACAATGTTCTACATCCTCTTCAGAATCCAGCCTGAATGATTGCACTACTGTAACCATTGTCAGATGATTTCAGCAAAAATTTACTTGCATGTGATATCAATGATATGGCTAATTTGTGTATTATCTTAGGTCACCTTCCGTGGAATAGATACAAATCTACAAATCTCTTTCAGTCAGTTGGCCAAGGCGCTGTCTTCCAAATTTCCTGGCATAGATGCGTAAGTGCTTGCAGCGCTTCATCAGCGTGTTGAAACATTTCAATTAGTAGTCCATCAATTCCTGAAACCTTGTTTCTGGCTAATGCTTTCAGTGCAGCATGAACTTCTTCCTTCGACACTGTTGGTTCTTGCTCATATGCTACCTCCTTGAAATGGTGAAATGTCAACTAGCTCTTTTTGACAAAGTTCCTCTGCATTCTTTCCATCTACATTTTGTGCTTCCTGCATTATTCAGTATTTAGCCTATAGAATCCTTCAAGGTTGTCCCTCAAGGGTGGAATGTTTTCTAGCGTTCTTTCAGTTTAAGATATGTTGAACGTCTTCCTTTTTAGTTTTCTAACTCTAGGTTTTTGCACATTTACTTATAATTTTGACTTTGTCTTCTCAAGTGTGCTCTGAAATTTTCTATTCACTTCTTTGATTTCATCACTTCTTCCATTTGTCTGAGCTACTCTATTAACAGCAAGTTTACAAGTCTCTTCTGATATCCACTTTGATCTTTTTCTTTCTTTCCTGCCTTTTAAATGACTTTTTGCTTTCTTCACGAATTATGTTCTTGTTGTCCTCCCACGGCTTATCAGATCTTCTGTTATTAGTGTTCAATGCATCGGATCTGTTCTTGAGATGTTCTCGAAATTCAGGCAGGCTAGACTCAAAGTTGTATTTTGGCTCTAGTGGACTTGTTTTAATTTTCCTCAGCTTGATCCTGAACTTATATATGAGCAATTGGTGGTCTGTTCCACAGTCAGTCCCTGGCCTAGTTTTAGCTGCTGACATTTAGCTTCTCCATCATCTCTTCGCACAGATGTAGGATTCAAAATGGCTAATACCAGTCCAGTTAAGCTCACTAATGCCTAGGACAGCAATCTTTATGTGTTCCATTTTATTTTTGACCACTTCCAATTTTCCTAGATTAATATTTCATATATTCCAAGTTTTCCCTATTAGTAGAGTTTAGCAACTGATTTCTCTCTCCTTGATTTGTGCCCCATCAGCAAATGAAGATCCTGAAGGCTCCAAACCCACAGGCTTTACTCCACTCATGTTACCGTGTTCCCCCCCAGATTGAGAATGCAGAGCTTTCTCAGTCACAGTGGAGGTGCCTTCTGACCTGAGGGGCCCAGTCTCAGGCACCACGTCTCACAATGCTCTGCTTCCATTTACTAGGCCTTCAGTATCTGACAATGTTTCAAATGTATGCATCAGGTTTTGAATAACTACATCCTCTGAAATGGGCAGTCAATTCCTTCTTTATAGTCTGTTCTTAGCCAGAAGCTCCACTGAAATCTATTCACTTTGGGGGCCCTGTTGGTATTTGAAATACCAGTGGCTGCTTCCAACATCCCAGCAACACACAAACCAGGACAGTATGACAAACTGACAGACTGTCTGACACAATAAGTCAAACTTTCAGATCTGGAAATGGCCCGTACTTACCCTTCAGATCTGGATGTTAACTCACCCCTATGGCTCAATTTTTAGGCAAACATTTCACACACCTTAGAATAATCAATCATTTGAAATCAAAAGTGATGATGGGTACGGAAAGACGGATGAATGGGAGCAGGAGGCAGAGGAAAGCTGTGGGACAGATGAGTTATTGAGAGGAAAGCTGAACTGTTTTGTCAACCTTCACCCAATGCACAGTACAACGTTAAACTCTAAAACAAAAAGTTAAAAATAGAGTAACAAAGCGCACAAGGAAAATATTATTGAGGCTTGGTTTATTGCATAACATATGGTCTATTCTAGAGAATGAACCATGTGCGTTACAAAGAATATATATTGTGTTGTCGGGTGGAACATACTGTATATGCCTATGAAGTCAAACTAGTGGATTGTGTTTTTTAAGTTCTCTGTTAATTTTTTTCCTAATTGTTTCATCCTTCATCACAAGTGGTGTAGTTAAGGGTTCTATTATTATGAAGTTGTGTATTTCTACTTTAATTTAGTGAGGGTTCAATTGATGCATTTTGAGGCTGTTTCACAGGGTGGATAGATATTTTTTATGGCTAGGTCCCTCTTGTTCAATTGACTCTTGAATCATCATTAATGTCTTTCCTATGCTAGATTTTGCCTCAAAGTCTATCCTTATGCTAGATTTTGCCTTAAAGTGTATTTTATCAGAAATTGATATTTCCACTGTAGTCTTGTCATTTGCCTGCTATAATTTCCCTATTTTGTTTGAGCTATTCTGTTATTCTTGGAAAGTGCATTGAATCCATTTACATTCAGTGTTATTATCAACAGATAAGAATTTATTGCTAACATTTCTCTCTCTTCCTCTCTCTCTCTCTTTCTCTGTGTGCATGTGTGTGTGTGTTTGGGAACCAATGATCTAATGTGAAACTTTTCAGAGCTGTTGGTAGTGGTAGCCGGGATTCTAATTCTTCTGGTTTCAGGGTTGGGAGGCTGATGCTTGCATGGCCTTTTAGGTCATCGGACTAATTGTTGCTTTCTGACCTTGAGTTTTGTTCACCCTTCCTTTGAATGGGGAGCGACCAATATTTGCACCTTAGATGGCTGACCAACCAGCTTTTGAGAACTCGGTTACTATCCACTAAAGTAGGATGTGGAACATTGTTTTTGTGCTCCATATTATGACGATTGACTTTGGTGTTCGCTGAAACTATGGTGCTGATTCCCCACGTCCATTAACTCATTCCGTTAAGGTGTTTGGTTATGTTTAAGACATTTTTATAATTTTGCTCCAAATGTGCTCCACCCCATTCATGAATATATTTGCAATAAAGGTAAATCCAAATATTCTTTGTCAAATCTATGCATATTTGTTAGTATACTTCCATGCTTCTCCCTCTATCACCTATTAAGCCTGCAAGTACAGCCAAGCATCTACTCATACATTCTCATTATTGCAGGATTGTCTATATAACAGTACTTGCCTCTGTTGCCTTTAACCATTGCAAGCCTCCCTGTGTCTTCCCCGTCTCCATAATTCTTCCTACTCTCCCTCTGATTGTACTTTCCCCTTCACCCAAGTCAACACTTATCTACTCTCTATTCTGACTTCTTCTCCCTCATTGCTCTTCCCACCCCAGTGTTCATCAAATAATGTTTCTTTTAGTGCAAAAACCATTTCATTGATGTTTTGTAAAAGTATTTCAATATTTGTCCTTTTGTGTTGAATTAATTTCACTCAGGATGGTGTCTTCTAGGTTCATCCATGCTGTGAGGTGTGTTGCCGATTCATCACTAGTCTTTCATGTTGTGTAGTTTTCTTTTGTGTGTGAACCAGTTTACTTACCCATTCTTTGACTGCTAGTCAGTTAGTAGTTTCCATCTGTTTGCTATTGTAACTAATGCTGCAGTGAACGCGGGTATGCATGTATCTATTCACGTTGCAGCTCCTAGTTAATAATATATATTCAGCAGAGGAATTGCTGGGTCACAGGGTAGTTCTAGTTTCAATGTTTCGAGGAAGTGACATACTTTCCCCACAGTGTTTCTACCATCTAACACTCCCACCAGCACAGTGTAGGAAGTTTTCAGTTTCTCCACAATCTCACCAACATTTGTTGTTTCCTGTTTTGTTTTTTAAACCTTTTTTATTAAGTCCTGGAAATAAAGATGAGACTTTCTGCTCTGTTAAAGATTTTCAGCCTTAGAAACTCACAATACAGGTCTACTCTGTCCTGCAGGATTGGTATGAGTCAAAATGTACTTAGTGGCAGGGAATTATTAATGCTGGAGTGAAGTTATTTGGATTTTCAGCTCCAATGGTTCCAAGCATTTATAATGGTTGGCTAGTGACTGCGAGCATTTCTTGTTTGTGGGAAACAGAAATACCATATGATGCAGCAATCCCACTACTAGACCTAGTTCCTAAAGAAATAGGAGTCATGTCATGAATAAATAAATGCATACATGTTCATCACTGCGTTAGTCACAGTAATAAAAATATGAAAACAACTAAATGCCCGTGGAAGAATGGATAAACAAACTATGGTACGAACGCACAATGGAAATCTGTTATATTGCTGTTCTGTACTGTGGAGCGGGTTCCAGTGGCATCCGAGAAGGTTCTCTCTGGACACAGTGAAATTTTTGGTAAAAGTATTTTCAAGTTGATTTTTGAATGATGGCCTCATTTTTTTGCGATGACCGATTTAAGAGAACAGCATATGGCTGTGAAATTTTGTTCCC
This sequence comes from Echinops telfairi, assembly GCF_000313985.2. NCBI lineage: Eukaryota > Metazoa > Chordata > Mammalia > Afrosoricida > Tenrecidae > Echinops > Echinops telfairi. The sequence continues at coordinate 531,955 of NW_022103912.1, forward strand.
TGCTGGGGAAAAATGCTAGAGACCATTATGATGTTGAGCACAGCTTACAAGCACAGTGCTGTAAGAAAAATTCAAGTGTACGAGTGGTTTTCTCGTTTCTAAAAGGTGAAATGTCGATTGATGACAAACCTCATTCTGGATGTCTGTCAACTTCCCAAACAGATGAAAAGGTAGACAAATTCATGGACTTGTGCTCAAAGACCAGCACTGGGCCATTGACGAGATGGGGAAATTATCAGGACTGTATGGGAGCGTGGTTTGGAGAATTGTACTAGAAGATCTGGGAATGAGAAGGGTTGCTTTGAAATTTGTGCCTTGGATTCTGACTGACCAGGAAAAAGAGCATCAAGTGGACACATGCTGTGATTTGAAAGAACAGCTCCAAAGCAACCCAGACTTTTTTCCAAGGTCATTACTGGTGACATGGTGCTATTCTTATGACCCCGAAAGCAAACATCAATCAAGCCAGTGGAAGAGGCCATCATCACGTTGCCCCCCAAACTTGTCAAATGAACTCAATGATCAATATAAGGCTCATTTGCTTTTTTTGATGTGAGGGGATGGTGCATTTGAAGTTCATTCCACCATGTTATAGTGTTAATCAAGCTTTCGATTTATAGGTTCTGAAAAGATGGTATAACAGAGTGTGACAAAAAAGGTCTGATTTGTGGCAGACGGGGATAGTTTTGCCAACACAATACACCTGCTCTCACAGCCATCTCAGTACACTAGTTTTGGACTAAAAACAGCCTGTCTCTCTTACCTCATGCACCTTACTCACCTGACCTTGCTCCGTGCAACTTTTTTGTGTTTCCACCAATGGAGAGGGACAAGAAAGGACAGGAATTTTATGACTTAGAAGAGGTGAAGAAAAAACACTAGAGAGGTGCTGTCAGCCATTCAAACAGATGAGTTTCAAAATGTTTCCAATAATGGAATGGCAGATTTGACAAATGCACTAAGAGTAATGGAGAGTACTTTGTAGGTGATAAAGTTGTTTTGTTAAAACATTTAAATACATAGTTTTGGAGGCAGGGGGCAGGGTGGATTCCCTTTTCTGGGGGGTACCCTCACAAACCTAGTGCTTTCCCCAAACCTAGTGCTCAGAAGAGGTTAGGATTCCAGCTTATATTTTAGAAAGATGCAATTCAATCCTTGACAGGAAAGAGATGGATGATGTTTGCTTTGCTTGAACATTTAAGTTTTACACACTTTGCATGAAGAGGATGAGGTATCTTTGAAATAACTGAAAAAGTTCAGTGTAGGCATTCCCCAGGTGTCTGTAGGCAGTGAGCATGGCTGTTGCCTAGCCAATCACTTTGGCAGAATTATAAACCCAGGCCAGAAAGGCCATATATAAAGAAAACCATTGCACTGTATGGGGGCCAATTCAACTCTCATCTGACTCCCCTGCTTCATCACAACCCTAAAGTAAAAGTTAATGTTCTACATTTTACCAATCACAAAATGGAAGCTCAAAAGGTTAAGGGATTTGGCCATTACACCAATTCTCTATTGCTATGAAACAAGTCATCCACACTTTACCGGCTTAAAACCACAGCCATTAATTTTCTCATATGTCTGTGTTTTGGGTAGGGCTCAGTGGGGACAGCTAATTTCTGTTACCTGTGTCCATTGAAGAATCCAAGTTTGAATACCTGGGGGGGGGGAAATTGGTCTCATTCTTTTGTGGGGTGGTAAAGAGCTCCAGGAGAGTAAAGGTAGAAGCTGACAGATCTCTTAGGGGCCAGCCCTGAACTGGGACAACATCATTTCTGCAGCATCATATAGTCAAAGCAAGCCATGAACAACCACCTCATGCGTTGGGCTGCAAGTAATCAACTTATCCCATCAGGGTCATATGTCCTGAAAGACCCAATTGTAAGCCCAAGTCTGAGCCACTTGCAATTCACTTGTAACCTTATATGCTTCCCATGCTCCATTTGCTTTTCCAGACCTTTGTCTGTGCTAGGTACTCTACGTGCAACCTTCTCCTCTTCCTCCCCTTACTCTGCATACAGGACCGGATTCCATCATCCAACAGCGACAGCTGGAGTTTTTCCAGAGCTCCAAATCCCTCCTTAGTGTTCCCAAAGCAATCTGCCCTTCTCTGAGGACACTGGACTGACAGTGCTGCTTTCCCGTCTTCCTTTCCACTTAGAACACAGGTATACACCCCTAGCCCCCAGGTCTTTGCCTGGCCTATAATGGTGCTCCGGAATTGTCAAATGACCGAATCCACATTCCCCTCCGCGAATGCCTCCCGTTTATGCAACGTGCTTGTCTCAGTCTTTAAGATGGTGTTTGGGACTTGGGATGTTCTAAGGAGCTCAAAAAGAGCGAAGGCAGAAGCTGCCCCATCGCTTTAGAAGAATTTCCATTACATCTTAAGGTCAAAGCAAGCCAGGGGTAAGGTCAGATTGGTGGGGAGGGGAGACCGAATGTTGATGGCATTGGGGTCAACACCTGTGGAGGGAAGTGAAGGAAGCAGGGACATTTCAGTCATTATGGTGGCTGTCACCCAGTGAGCAGGCTCCCTGGCATATCCCCCTGGTGGGCAGAGCAGTCAGTTCCGGTTCCATCTCTTCTCCGCCCCACCCACCTTATGGGCTATTGGGTTTGCCGCTAGCCCCACCCCTTGCCGTTTTTCCTCTTCCACTGGCCAACGCCAGACCCTGGCCCAAAGCGGCTGTGGCGAGTGACATGAGGATGGAGGAACAAGGGGACAAATGACTCAATCCTAGAGCCTCCTCTACCTTGGCAGCCACTCCCCCGGCACCCCTGGCACCCCCGGTACCGACTCTGGGTTCCCTGTGGCGTCATCGCCTCTGAAGTGTCAGGGAGTGCCATGCACACACCCTCTCCTCTCCGGCTCCTGCAGCTGGAAGGGACTGAGGGAGATTACAGCCAGCGTTGACTGCCCCCCCGGGAGCCTGCGGGCTGAAATAGCCCTCCACCTCGAGCAGTTGGGCCGAAATGGCCAGACTTTTCTACGCCTGCCGGAGCACCACCATTCTGCGTGGATGTCAGTGGGCCCTGGGCCACAGGAGGAAGGGCGTGGCCTTGGCCAAGGTGGGCCGTTTCCATGGAAACAACCCCTGATGATGCGGAGGGCTATCTGCTGACAGCCGCCCCTGAATTGGGCAGCAAGCCCTTGTAAGAAAGGGAATCTGATGGGCACTTTGGCATGTTCCTGGCAAGGAAGCGGGAAGGGGTAATCCTTGAAAGCTGCTTGGAGAAGCCGATTAGAAGACAGGGCTAGAAGGTGGGGCCCTGGGATGGCAGAGTGAGGAAGGAAGCATGCTGGAAGTCCTGGGACAGGGTCTGGGAGCTGGACGTTCTGGGATAGCGTCCCCACGAAACCTCCTTCAAATCAATCAGCAGCGCCATCGTGATCGCAAGTGTCCCCTCTGTGTTGGGCGCTGTGCTATGTGCGAGAAGAAAACCCCAAACCAACTCATTGCCATCGAGTCGATTCCGACTCACAGAGGCCCCACCAGGACAGAGCAGAACTGCCCCCCTGTGTTTATGAGACTGTACATCTTTACGGGAGCAGAAAGTCGCCTCTTTCCCTCGCACAGAGACTGGTGGATTCGAACTGCTGACCAAGGCATAGAGCACGAACCCACCAGGCAGCTCTGGCTCTCATGTGGGTGTGGGTCAGACGGAGATTGACTCCCTCCTCGCCAGCCCCTTTTGCACTGTTGTCCCTGTCAGCACTGCTGGGTCTTTGCCAAACGCAAATCAGAGATGTCTTTACCGGGCTTCGGACGCTTCAGGGGTTTCCTTCCCACTTAGAATTAAATGCCCGTTTCTCTTCCTGGTGAGTGTTACCTGGCGGCCCCTCCAGCGAGGGCGGCGCTGGCCTCAGGGGGCAGCTGCGCGGCGCTCCTGTTCCCAGGGACCTAGGGGCACGCGAGTTTGCTGGTCCGCACAGGTGTGGCGGCCCCTGGGGAGCCGCCCACTCTCTGAGATTCCAAGGCCCGCCCTGCCGCGGCCCCGCCCCTCGAGCCACCTATAAATGCGCCTGCTGCGCTGCGGGCGCGGTCGGGGCGCGGAGCCGGGCTCAGGTGTTGGTGGAAGGCTGCTGCGCAGATCGGGGCGCGCGCGGAGGCCTGCCATGCTGTTCTGGCACACGCAGCCCGAGCACTACAACCAGCACAGCTCCGGCAGCTACTTGCGGTAAGGGCTCAGCCTTGGGGCCCCACTGGGCCGGAGGAGCCGCTCTCAGGCCCCCGACAGCTTCGGGCGCCCTTGGGGGTCCCAGTGCGGGCCACGAAGCTGGCGGGCCGGGTCTGGAGAGCCCCTTCTGGGCTTTCTGCTGCCCAGTGGCAGCGAGGTCCCTGGAATCCCGTGTCTTCTGAGCTGGTTCTGAGAACAGACGAACCGCAGCGGGTTCTGGACAAGTCAGGGAGGGGGCGCTTTGCTGGGAACCCCGGGGGTGGTGGTGCAGGGCGCTCACCTGCTGGTGAAAAACCTGTCCCTGTTCGATTTTTCTCCCTGTACTGGGGCGCAAGAGCAAGAGGAACTGTCTGCCTTCAATTTGGTGCCAGTCTAGGAAATCCAGTCCCGTGCTCTCCGCCCTGGGTCGCTCACCAGACACTCGTGTCGGGCCCAGAGCTCTGCCCAGCCCACCAAGCCCCAGACCTGGCAAGCCCACCTGGGGAGCAGGCGCCTCCGCCCGCAGGAGGTCTTGGCCTGTATTGATTTGCCTGAGGGCTCCTGCACTTAATGTCCTTCATGGAAATCTTTCTTTGGGGGATTTGACTAGTGTTCTTCGGAGGGAAAACGAAGTCCTGCCTGTTTTGAAAGCATTTCTCTGGCTCTCAGTATTCTACCCTTTAAGGACTCTGGGCCCTCGTTTTATTTCGTTCCTGTAGGACTGTTTTGCCAAGCTGTGTAGCTAGCTGGGTACTCCTTAGCAGACATTTCACCTTCAGAACTCACCAGAACCAGCTCTGGTTGGTCTTTATTTCCACCCAAGTCACAATTTATTAAACGTGCCTAACTTAACCCATAGGCCGATTGATACAGGGTCTGGGAAAGTGTGTGGTGAGACTGAGGGAGTCCCAGAGCCGGAGAGTCTCAAAGTGAGAGTCACTCACAATGATTTGGGAACGGGAAAAGGGGCTGCCAAGAATTTCCTACTCAACAACCCTTGGTCCTATGTAAGTCTTGGCTTGGATACTGATTCGAAAGACATCCCAAGGACTGAGTGGAGGTGTCATTGTTTTAATCACCAGTGCAAGGTGGAGGTGGAGATGTGGTGTGCGGTTGTTAGAAGATCGTGTCCATTCACTTAAACAAAGCTCACTGCCCTTGAGTCAAAACTGACTCTGAGTGACCCCCGAGGCGTTTCTGAGACTGAAAGTGAAGCCCAGTCGTTCTACTGAGGAACTGCTGGTAGTTTTAAACTGCCGGCCATTCTGATTGCAACCCAACACTTAACCACTACACCACTAGGGCTCCATTCACTTAAACAGGATAGAATTTATTTCTACTCAACTGCATGCTGGAGTTTTAGTGTTACATAAATTTAACTTTGTGACCATTGTTGCAATACCTCAAAATGAATTTGAAGGTGACCCTTGGGAAGGGTGAGTGTTTTTACAATGCCATCTCACTAGGACATAATCCTTCCCTTGCATGGGAGGAATAGTTTCACCATCTGCTATGGAGATGATAATTTATCTGTGAAAATTTTCAGATACCTTTTAGGATTTTGGAATTGCATTAAGGGGGGGGGGGTTGGGATGAAAGGTACTATTAAAGACACATTGATTGCGGGGGTCATTTTTGGGGACCATGGATGAAGACGTAATTTTTATTTCCATTCCTGGAAATGGAGGCTTTTGCTGTCTTAGAGGCTGACTTTAGTCAAGGAAAGGCAGTGAAAGTCTGGCCCTTCCTGGTTTTTGGGTCCTATGTTTGCTCATCTCTGTGCTCTGCACAGCTTCTTTCGGCGAGTTGTCTGACTCCCCCAGGGCCTTTGCCCCCATCCCACTTTCCGTTTGATGTTCTTGTGACGTTTTATTCCTTGACAGAGGATAGCAGCCCTGAGACAAGTTACTGTTGAGTGATGGTTCCTACCCCCCTTTCCTTTTTACCTTAAAAGCCATAGTCCACAGACCATTATTTTAACGTGGCCTATGCAAATAGGAAATTATACAATCCTGAGGGAAACGGGTTTATGTACTTTTCCCAAGGTGCTAGATAGCCACACGGACTGGGAGTGTGTCCCTCATTGGTGGCACGGTGGTGGGAAGCCCCAGACAGTATGGCACTAGGGTGGTTTGAGTCAAAGGACAGTGGCCAAAGAAGCCCCCACGTAGGAGGCTGTTCCCCAGAATATGCCCGAAGCCAGGCTTTTCCTTCCGAGAATTGGTTGGACATTGTTGAGGTGTGTGCCAGACTCATTTACTGTGTTATGTGAAGAACAGATTGTACCAGTGACTTTGCTGTTTATACAGCGAAGTGGGGTCAGCTAATCTGATCCATTACCCGGGATACACCAAGGGAAGAGGTCGATCAAGATAAGGGCACTGGCACCTGTTTCCGTCCTGCTCATGCTTTAGTGGTCTTAGGTCTCTCTGCTCACCCCACTTTCACATGTTCAAGGATTCCTACCCCCTGAGAGCATTTTAAATGTTCTCTACAAACTAGTTCCCCTTCTTTCTTTCTGTTTTATGATGATGGGATTGTTGTGGAGACTTGGAGGAAAAGAATCATTAGGCTTCTCAAGTTGTCCATGTGGATAAGAAAACTGATTTGAAACCTTCCTCGTTTTGCATTTAGGAGAGATTTGCGTGACTCTTAACACAGGGTGATCTGCTGGGAGGCTCTGTTCTGGAGAGATTTTTGTAACTTTTATATTTGATAAAATTGGTTTTGTATCTCCTCGCTGACTGTAGCCTATGACCCCCTTGAGCAGTTCAGTTAAAATAGAATCATAAAAGCACCTTAGCGTATTTATGAAGTGAGGTATGCTACTAGGCCTGCACACTGAGGTACTGGCTGTGTTAATGCTGACGCTGGTGGGCTACATCCCCCTCATTAACTTTGCTACGTCTTGTGAACTGGCTCCTCTTAGCTTTGCTCCTGATCATTCCTCTCTGTGTGTTGCAGCGATGTCCTCGCTTTGCCCATATTCAAGCAGGAGGAGCCTCAGCTGTCTCCGGAGAATGAGCCTCGCCTGCCGCCCCTGCAGTACGTGCTGTGTGCTTCTACGTCCCCAGCTGTGAAGTTGCATGAAGAGACACTGACCTACCTCAATCAAGGTAGTGACTGGAGTTCTGGGCCAGGGTCAGAAAGTGGGGGCTGGACTCCTTCTGCCAACAAGGAATGGGGAACTGCCCTGAAAGACCCGTTTGGATTCGTTACATTTCCACAATGGGCGTGATGAATTTTGGGAAGGACTCTTTGGGCAATGCAAAGAGTTAATACTCCTGGCTGCTAACCCTACCTCTGTTTCAAGTCTAATCAGAGTGTTTTGGGAGAAACCGATGGAGCACTGTTTTGTGACACAAACAGAGTTCAATAGCAACTGGTTTTATGGGCTTTGGTGGTCATATCTGACTTAGGTTTATCTTCCATTTCCTACGTGTGTCTTTTCTAAGTTTCATTGTCTTCCTCTGAAAAATCAGGATGTCATCCATCTTGTTATGGAAGTCAAATGCCGGTAAAGATACATTAAAATCTGTAATCTCGAACCCTGGTAAGCTGAAGCCCTGTCAGAGAAGGAAAATGCAAATAAAGAAAGAATAATAAGTAATTCTTAATAAAGAGAAAGAGTCAGTAGTAAGACTGCCAAAGGAGGAAACCTTGTGAGACCGAGGAAACTAGGCGGCTCTGCCTGTCACAGTGTCGCTGTATAGCATTACGTATGTCCATCTGCCAGTAGGGAATGCTCAGTAAGTGGTAGGCACAGTTACGATTATTATGTACTGGGAGTATGATGTCCTTTCTTGATATAGATGACAGCACCTTTGCTATATCAGGCTGCTGTTCTTTCTAGAATTGCCCTTGGTTGGCCACATGGAGATTGGCCATGTCTTAAAGGACCCCAGGGGCAGTAATCCACAATTAATACACAGGCACTTTTTTTGGTGACAAGGACAAGATCACTTAAGAGGTCCTGAGAGAAAATGCCTTTGGATTTGAATTCCAACTCTAGCCACGTCCTGGTTCCATGACTGTGAGTTAGGGTTCTTCTTTCTCTGTGAATCGGTCTTTCCACGAGCAGAATGATAACTCTAATTGGGCAAAGTTGAAAAGAATAAATGTTTGATTGCTTCTCAGACTTTTAACTAAGCTCAAGTATAAAAGAATAAATGTTTGAAAAGTCTTGATGTGATAGTGGTTGAAAGTTCCTGTTCTTTTTACTAGAACATATGAACCAATACCTTGATGGATGACATTTTTGCAGTGTGCTAACAATATGGCACTTTCTTCCGGGGTCACTTCATCAACACCTAGTATACAATGGGCTCAGTGCTCAAGGCGGAGAGCAAGGGGCAAAAAAACCCAAAGCAAACGAATGCCGTTTCTGTAGGGTTGTGCCAAATTGCCTGAGAACGGAAGTGTGAAGGTAGCAGTTTGTCTTCCACGTGGGGCTTACTCTGCAGTGTTCCCTGCATTTAGGGAGCCAGCTGGAGCTGGGGGTCTACCCTGACCATCAGGCTTTCCTCTGGTTGCTGAACTTATCAGCTTCTATACCAAGAAACTAGCTCATACCCTACCCCGTTTCCCCCCAAAATAAGACAGTGTCTAATATTAATTTTTGCTCCCAAGGATGCGCTAGGTCTTATTTTCAGGGGATATCTTATTTTTTCATGAAGAATATGGTATACATTTATTGTTTATTGTTTAATTAAAAGAGACCTCACACTTCCTGTCTGCTCCAGCTGCGCTGAGGTCAACAGTGAGCTGCGTGGCAGCGCCCACTGCTACGGTCAAGAGTCTAGAGTTACCGTAGCCTTATTTTCGGGGAGGTCTTATTTTTGGGGGGGGGATGCCTTATATTTCAGCGAGAGGCAAAACTGTAAGTAGGTCTTATTTTCGGGGATGTCTTACTTTCGGGGAAACACAGTATTAAGTCTATGTCTGCCTCTGCAGAGGGAAAGCTCTCTCCCACTATCAGTGTGCCTCAGGTAGAAAGCGATGGTTTATGCCTTTGGGCAGCTTTAGTGGCCTCATGGTTGGACAGTGCCTGGATCAGCAAAATAGCTCTTGTGTGTGCTTGTTAAGAAATCCTGGTGTGGTGGTTACACATTGGGCTGCTAATTGTCACGCTCAGAAGTTTGAAACCACCAGCTCTCCTTGGGAGAAAGATCAGGTTTTCTACTCCCATACGAGTTACAAATTTGGAAATCACAGGGCAGTTTTACCCTGTCCTATGAGATCGCATCAACTCGATGGTGGCGAGTTTGGTTTGGGTTTTAGTATGTTTGTTTGGGGAAGGGCTTCTTTTTTTATCTTTCTCTTTTATGGAAAGGCAGATGCTACCCACTGACTGTGTACCTTGGTACAGTTTCTTTCCTCAACTTTCTTGTGTAAATTAAGATTCCAAATGTTTTAGCCTATTGAATCGGATGTGCTTCTTTGGCCCTCTCTCATGGTGCTGAGGGAGCGCTCAGAAGCCTTGATGCTGGGTTAGTCTGTTGACCTTTCCCTCCTTCACTCCCCCCAAGGTCAGCCTTTGGATGGCGGCAGTCATCAGTCAGCTTACTGAGGTTTTTAAGACAGGAATTATCTTTGTGCCTAATACAGAGTCATTAAAAGAGAAGGGGACATGAGCTACCCCAAATCTTATCATTCTGTGTTTATTGTGAACGGGGAGCAGGGTTTTAAGAAGTTTGTGGGAAATGAATTTAAAAGATATTTCCATGAACTTTTTGAAACTCCGTCACATTTATTTTTCTTTAAATTTTTTCATGGGTTCTCTTTTTATTCTTTTAAGCAAGTCTTTTGATGTACACAAATGCATTCTTAGGAAGACCCAGTTCTCTTTTTTTCTTCTTTAGAGTGGCTGTTTTTCATTATGTTTGGTACTCTGTCTATGCCTTGCATTGGGGCCCTTAAATTTGTCCCAGTTTTCTAATTGATTCTGTTTATAGTTGTAGAGTCTATATTTAAGTCTTTACTCCATCTTGAGTTCCTTTTTAAAAAAATTATAAGATCATTTCATTGGGGGCTCTTACAGCTCTTATAACAACCCATACATTGATTCTATCAAGCGTATTTGTACATATGTTGCCATCATTATTTTCTAAACATTTACTTTCTATTGAGCCCTTGGTATCAGCTACTCTTTTTCTCCGCCCCCCCCCCATGCTTGTGACCCCTTGATAAGTTATAAATTATTATTATTTTCACATCTTACACTGATCACGCTCTCCCTCCCCCAGTGGTTTCTGTTGTTCATCCCTTGGGGGTGTGGTGGTTATGTGTTGGTCATTGTGATCTGTTCCCTCTTCCTCTCCTCCTCTCCCCACCTTCTCCCTAACCTCCTGGTCTCGCTACTCACATTCCTGTTCCTGGATTTTGTGAGCTCTTATCTCCTATCTGTACCTGTGCAGATGCTCTAATCCAGCCTGCAGTGGAAGACAGGACTGGGGTCATGATAGTGGGGGGTGATCACATTTATTTTTAATATGAAATTTTCCCAATTATTAAAATAATGCATGTTCATTGTGGAAAATGTGGAGGATTCACAAAAGTATAAAGAAGAAAATGAAAAGAAATGTCAAATTCTCTCATTTCCCTGAGAATGACTGCTGACCGACTTTCTGCATAATTGCACATATATCTTTTTAAATTGCATTCATGCTACGGGCATCCTGAGGTTTTCATCGACTACTTTGGTGAAATTTTTGTCCTGTCATTAAAAATGCTTTGAGAATGATTACAATTTTTGTAATTCTTTGACCAGTTTTATGTTGTAGACATGTGGTTTCCAATTGTTAACACTGCTGGGGAAGAATATGCGTGTACGTAAATCTTTATGTGAAATGTTGACTTTTAAAAAAGATAAACATCCACACAGTTGGATGACGGACTTAAAGAGTTTGAACATTTTTAAGACTTCTGACATGTTACCAAGTGACGGCAGCAGCCGTACCATTTTATATTCACTCTTCTAAAGTGTTGTTTTCCTTCCATGTTGCAAAATATTTGCCCACCTCCAAATCAGCTTCGTAGTATCTTAATTTTAACATTCAAATTTATAAGGTGACATAAAGGTCAAAGTTTACTTTTCTAAATCATTAGCCTCCTGCCTAATATCTATTGTTGCATAGTTTTGATTACTTGGTTAAAATGTCAGTTAAAATTTTTTTATAACTTAAAAAAAAAACCCTTTTTTGTGAATTATGTAAAGACTCACAGAGGAAATAAGTTCTCTACTCTATAGTTCATATCCTTTGTTTCATAAACAGACTGTACAAGATTCTATGAAACATGATGTCATGCCAGAAAACAAACCCCCCAATTTCTACAGTCAACACCAGGAGGAATCCAGGAATTCTCTAGATAACTCAGGAAGAGGAAGGGCAACACAAAACTATCTCAATACAGTGCTTCCTTGACGAACGGGAACATGGTTTGCTCAGCTTGTTGAGTATTTTAAGGAAATGCCGACTTTCAAAACATTTAAGAAAACAACCTCCCCACCCCCACCACAACCCGATAGGTCAGAAACAGATTTTTTTTTGTATGGCCATAGTTCCTGTACCTTTGATGTCCATAAACTTTTTATGCTGCTAGGTGAAGGTTTGCAGAGCAGATTACTAGTTTTATGTTCAATGACTTATGCACATTTGTTCTAACTCGTTCATTGAAATCCCCTCAATATACCCTCCCTCATCCCACTTCCTCCCTGTATTTCCTGTGTTCATTCCTCCTTTGCTAACCTTCTGAACTTTGTTCTTGATGAATGCTGTTCTTTTGATTTTAAATGGTGGCCTATTTCTGAAAGATAATTTTGCTTCCAGACCTGAGGCTAAGGATCAGTCTTGGGGGTCTGACCAGTCTTTGTGCAACCAGTAAGCCTAGTCTCTTTTATGATTTTGAGTTCGGCTTCACATTTTTCTTTTACTCTGTCCAGGACCTTCCAATAAGGTCATTTTCAGTGCCATTGGTAGTGGCAGCTAGGCACCATCTAGTTCTTCTGGTCTCAACGTTGTGGAGACTAGTGCTTTGTGGTCGGTCCATTAGCCCACGGAAGTAATGGCTTCCACGCGTTTTAAAATGGTTGTTGCTATTCTTTCCTCTGCTTGGGAAGAGACCACCCTTGGATATACCTTGGTCGGCAGCTCAGGGGCAATGTCTGATGATTCTCACAGAATTCCTTTTCGAATACAGTAATTTGCAAATACGTTCTCTTTTGCAAATATGTTCCTTTCAGTACCTTAGCAGTTTTTCAGTTTTAATTTTTATAGGTATATTTTATAACCACTGAGATATTAAGTATATCTTCATTTCATATCTTATAAAGTTGTTTCTTGCATTTACTAAGTACAATTCTTGAAATACCATTTCCCCCATAAAACTAGAACATCTCACACATCATTTAAATATCTGCCTATTACTTCGCTAAGTGTATGTGGGCAAAGTGTTAGAAGGCACCCTGGTGGCGGAGTGGTTACACGGTGGGCTGCTCACCACCAAGTTAGCCGACGGAACCCCCAGCTGCTCCAGGGAAGAGAGACAAGGCTTTCCACTGCCATAGAAACAAAGGGGAGCTGATCTCAAGGAGATCAAGAAAAAGGGAAATGTTTGGAAAGGGATTGTGGTAGCAATTGTCCAATCCTGGTGGATGTGATTGAACTATGGGATGTTATGATATCTGTAAGAACTCCCCCTCCAAAAAAAAGAAAGACAGGAAAACCAAATAACTGGTTCTGATCCCACCCCCCAAAAGAGTTACAGTCTCAAACCCACAGGGGCTGCTCTACTCTGCCCTACAGGCGCACTATGCGTTGAGATGACCTTGATGGCAATACGTTTGTTGGTTGGTGGCTGAAAGAAAATATGCAGTGTCATTATTTTACTTCCCTGCCTTGCACAATAGAATAGAAACTCAATGAAAACAGGGCAAGTCTATCTCCCCTTTACCTTTGTATCCTTATGATTGTGCTGTCCATAAGCATCTTTGTCTTACAGTGCTCTAAAAACGTTGTTAAGGAGTTCTGGGTTAAGTAGTGCAATGGGTTAAGTGTGCTGTGGACAGAAAGCTCCATGGTATGAATCTGTCTTGGGGAGAAAGATATGACTACCTGCTTCAGTACAGAGTTTTAGCATGAGAAACTCTATGGTGCAGTTCTAGCGTTCCTGTAGGGTCACCAAGAGTTTGGAATGGACAGGCTGGCACCTAGTGGGTATAAGCATCTTCAAATGAGCTGTGGTGGTACAGTGGCTAAAGTGCTTGATGGCTAACCAGACTGAGAGTTGAAATCACCAGCCACTCCATGGGAAAAGAAGACGTGGTAATCCCTTTCTGTAAAATTCCAGTTCCCGACTCATTGCCACCAAGTTGATTCCTACTCCTGGCAATCCTACAGGACAGGTTATAACTGGTCCTGTAGGTTTCCAAGACTATAGCTCTTTATAGGAGTAGTAAACCTTGTCTTTCTCCCTAGAAGCGGCTGACAATTTCCAGCTGCAGACCTTGCAGTTGGCAGCCCAATGCATCACCTTTACACCCAGACAGCCTTGGAAACCCAGTGGGCCTTGCACTGTTCTGTCACTCTACGTCAGAATGGACTAGAGATCAATGGGCTTGGTTTTGAGTTTGAGGCTAGAAGGTATTAGACATTGTGGATTGCATGAGGGAAGGGAAGGAATCATTGGTTTGTCCAGCACATACTCGGTGCTGGGCACAGAGCAGAATGTCATATGTGTATCTTTATTTCGTTTTTCTTGGGAAGTTTTATTTTTCTCTCCTAAAGGTGGGAAAGCTATTGAAAAGAGGTTGCAAGACTTTCAAATGACCTCTTTGTCAATGACCAAAGGTCGCTGTGGACAGATCCATCCTGAAGGTTAGCTCCTGAGTGGAAGGCACCACCGTAGGTGACGAGTGGGGATGGTGAGGTGCACTTAGGAGCAGCAGAACCCCAGGCAATCTGGAAGGGCATAGTCTGGCTTTGAGATCAGAATGCCTTTGCCAGAATGGACTGTCATCTAGAAAGTTTTGGTATTTTACATACTAGTAACAATTAAGTGTTAACTATAGAATGGATTTTTCGTAGATGTCTTACTTTCATTCATAGACAAAACCTCCTGTCTGTTGGAGGATGATAGTTTAGTGAGAAGAGAGTGTCTTGTGCAAAGTACAAGAATGAGCAAAATGGGGGGTGTAATTGAGCACACTGTCTATCCCAGGAATCCTAAGTGGTTTAGGATGACTGAGTTTGGAACACGATATGGATATGGCCAGAGAGGGAGATAGATCTCTCTGGAGCATCTATTATTTGGTTATTTTTTTGGCCAATTAAGTAGGTCACTTTATCTCTCTGTGCCTCTGATTCTTCATCTGAGAGATGAAGAAAATAACGCCCCTACTAAGTGTTAGGTTTCTGGAGTGGGTTATACCTTGGTTCTTTGCTTTACATGATGAAAGAATTCACACTGAAGCCCATTTTATAATCCAAGTGGATTTTTATGAAGGATATGACAAATTTCAGGTTTTACAGTCTCAAAGGGGTTCACAATTGGGCCTGAACAACCACGTGGTAAGGAGCTCCCATGTGTGGAACTGGGGTGGGGGGAGGTGTTTCCCAGGGACTGAGTGGTAGAGGGAGCAAGGGGCAAGAGGGTGTTGGGACCAGAGAGGCTGGGGTCTCCACATAGGCCAAGAGTGGGCACATGTGGCCCCCAAGCAGGTACAAAGTGGGTCTGAGCGGGAACACCCAGGTGGTACATGTGCCCACACCCTCTGACCTGCCACTGACCAGGAGCAGGGTAAGAGAGTATAAGAGAGCCCCTGAGCATGCTCCCTGCCTTTATTCTAGCCCATACCCCTGGCTGGGGGAAGGCATGATTGAAGGTATTGGTTGACCCCATTGGCTGGGTTAAGCCCACTTGGATGATGTTATGAGCCTGGGCCTAGTTTCCACCACCCAGGTGTACATCCCACCTGGCTCAGGGGCTTGAGTATGAGCATGCTCAGTTTGGGGTCTTCATGGGTATCTAATAGTTGCATGGTGTCTTGCCAACCTCCCTTAAGGGGGCCTTTGCAGGCAGGGGAGGGACAAACCCTGTCCCTAAACTAGCTAACTAACAAAAGTAGTCAGTACTCAGCATTAAAATGGTGCCTGGTATGCAGGCTATTTTTAAAAAAAAAGCTCACTCCCATTGAATCAATGCTGTCTCAAAGCGACCCACTGTGGGTTTCCCATAAACTGTATCTGTTTCCGTGAGTAGAAAGCCCAGTCTTTCTCCCGTGGAGCTGCTGGTGTGTGCAAACCAATAACCATGCTGATCGGAGCCCAATGAGTAACCACTATTCCACCAGGGCTCCCCATAGAATTTTCATGGACCTTCTAATATTCTTTTGAAACCTTTTTCCCCCATGCCAAACAATCAGACTTGCCTAGGAATGATGGAACTGTTGCTGTGTAATAATGGGAACCCTGGAAGGATTGGGGGGAGTGGGAGAGGAATCCATTGCCCAGAAGGCTTTCTCTGGGAGTTCATTATGAACATCTACTGGGTTAGACACTTCATGAAGGACCTCTGAAGGAGGATGTATGTGAGGCTTGATGGAGAAGGGACCTTGAGGAAATGGATAAACAAAAACAAAAAACAATAAACAAAATAAACAATAAACAAAAAAACCCCAAACTCACTGCCATAGAGTCAGTTCTGACTCACAGCGACCCTATAGGACAGGGTAGAAGCACTCTTATGGATTTCCGAGATGAAATCTTCATGAGTGTAGAAAACCTCATCTTTCTCCCCAGGAGCAGCTGCTGGTTTAGAAATGCTGACCTTGTGGTCGGCAGCCCGCTACTGTGTAACCCACTACTCCACCAGGGATTCTCTGAAGAAATAGGTAGAAGGAGAACATTTTGAAGAAAGCAAAACAAAAAACGGATTCTTCCTGCCCTTCCCCACCCCCCATCTCTACCTTGTGACCTAACGGGAAGCCACGCAGATGAAAGTTCAAGGCCGGATGTGTTGTCCCTTTTCATCTCTTTTATAGTGTGGACAGAAGTGCAATTCTGCCTTTTTCAAAACCAACTTTTCCTCTAGGGATGTCATTTAATCACTTTGTAGTTTGTTTTCTTAACCTGTAAAACTGGTGAGGTTCGCTTTGTGAGTTGCTCTTAGAATTAAGTGAATAACAAGTGCACCATTTCGTTTTTTGTCTACTCCCAATTATAACAGTGACTTTGAGTTTATGGAATGAGGCAAAAGATTACTTACTTTGTTAATTTATCCGTTTGCCTTATCAGAAAGTTTCTTTGCAGGTTAATTTTTAACTTGAAGTGTGAGTTAAACTGAGTAAAACAAAGGCCTTAGATTATATATACTTAAAATACTTTCCCTTTATATTTTGTGAGTATAAAAGTAGTAGAACAGCCAAATACTATATATACTCGTGTATAAGCCAAGTTTTTCAGCACATTTTTAATGCAGTTTTTGTGGTCAAATTAGGTGCCTCAGCTGATATTCGGGTCAGCTTATACTCGAGTATATACAGCATGTATTCTATAGAAAACTTTCTATGATCCTACCTTTCAGATATATTTAGATATATAGAAATACATACATGCATGCTTTTTATCTTTTTCAGTGAAATGAGATCATATAAAAACTGTTCAACATCTTCCATTTGTTTATTAACAAAATATCCTCAATGTCTTTCATGTGGCAGCACAAAAAAATCGCTGGTCTTTACTGGATGCATTATGATCTATGAATGTTGTACACTTTTTCCTCTAGAATAATGTGAGGATTGCTTCTACTTTTATTGTCGCTAGTTAGCACACACTTCAGTGAGCATCCATCAACACATATCCTAGTGTTTAAGCAAGAAAACGTGAAGAATTCTGGCTAGGTTTTTTTTTTTTAAGGATAAAGGAACTAGAAAGCAAATGAAATCGCTTATTTTTATAGGAGTAAAAGAGGAATGGAGAGGACCTGGAAGCTTCCAGGTAGAAAGAAAGCCGGGTCCATGCAGCAGCAGACTGGGTGTTTTTCATAATTGAATTCAGAGCTTGTCTCATGTGGGATTTCAGGATCAACCCTCTGTTCAGAAAAATGACTGCTCTTTGTATTCCCAGCCTTCACCAGTCTTCCAAAGAGCTCAGAGGTAATAAGGTAAGTGGGGAGAGCGGATGGAGAATGCAAGCAGACAGGACGGTGGATGCCTCTTCTTCTTGGGGACACTCTGATCTAGGCAAGAGCCCCTAGTGGGGCTTCAGAAATTCACGGGAAAGTTCCATTTTCTTTTTATTCCATTTTCCCACATACGTTTGAAGCCCCCTCGTATATTCCTAGTTTTCAACAATGCTAACAACGATGCAATGATTAAATAAAACTTGGCTGCTAATTGAAAGATTGGCAACTTGAACCTGCTGAAAGTGTAATTGTACTGTGCCCATACATCTTGCTTTTTCCCACGTGGTGTGTGTGTTAGGGAAGAGGCAGGAATACTTATTCTAATAGATCTAGTTCTTCTTAACTTTTTTTGGAATATTAATTTTAAATTTGATTTCTACCTTTTATTTTGAAGTCATTTTACATTTCAAACAGAAGAATTGAAAAGCTCAGATGACGAACGTCTATATGTGCACCAGCAGTTTTTGATGTTTTGTCATATTCTCTTTATCTCTTTTTCATTATGTGACTGTATGTATCTGTATAACCCTGAATTATTTGATACATGTAGACTACATGATCCTTTATTTCTAGATACTTTTGCTTGTATTTCCCAAGAAGACATACTCTTATACAACCTTTCTTTTACCAATTTCAATAATTTAATATTTACGCAATGTGACTGTGTTCCCTACTGTACATCCTTTATTAAAATGGATTGCAGTACTGTTTCCCACCATACATGCCTTATTAAAATCTGGTCAACTCCTCTGAACATGTCCCTTATAGCAAATTTTCACCCTGATACAGGATCTAGTCCAGGCTCATGCACTGCATGAAGTTATTCCAAGCCCTTACTTGTGCACTTTGTTAAAACTAGCAATGAAAGGTCTAACATGCTCTTCCAAGGTCCTCAGGGTTTCTCATTCTGCTGCTCCTTCAAAGAAGGTCAAGGGAGCAGCAACAAACATTGACCTGGAGACAGGCAGAGTATGTTCAAGATCTGTCTGAAGTGGCAGATGATGCTGAGAACAGATGCACCACAGACTAGTCTCAAGGAGCTGGGGACTAGTGATGCCCCAGATGGCCAACTCTTCCACGATGCTACTCAGGTCCACTTCCACCCCGCTCCTCCCTGAGTCTCTTCCCTCACATTTGCTGGTTCTGTAATCACTGCAAAGTCCCACAGAAACTCACGAAAGTGTGAAGAAGGTGGGGGCTGTTCAGTCCCAAACCCTAAGGTCAGGCAGGGGTAAGCCAGATGCATCCGGAGGACACACTCCACTCCTGGCTCTTGCCGGTGGTGAGATCACACCCCCTGCTTCTCAGAGGGCTCGTTTTATATGTAGCAGGATGGCATTGCAAGGAGTCCTGTTCATCATAACTCACAAGCTAATCCAATCATTATCTCCCTCAATCTTCTATCCGACCCATGCAGGGAAAGGTCATTGGGTAGGCATTCCAATGAGTATCAATAGGGCAATCAAATGAACATATAACCTTTCACCTTTTAAATGACACTGAAATATAATATTATATTCTCCAACCCAAGACAGTATTGTATCGACGCACAGATGACCTGGGACCTTAGTCAGGGTGTTTTCAGTAGGCTTTGCCCCTCCATTAATCTTAATCATCTATGCTTTACCTCACACCCTCCAGAAGCATTTTTTCTCCTCTTAGATGTAGCATATCGTTCCTTACAGCCATTACAAGTAATGGTAACCAAGGTAACCATTAAAGAGTATGGCCATAAGCACACCCTCGGCTGAGGTCAGGTCCTAATCTCATCCTATTTCTGGTTATTAGCCAATAATGCCCTCCAAAATGGGACTATAGCCACAGGTGTATGAAGTCCAGAATTATAATATATCACATAAGGGATTATGTCTACAAGGGCCATATTCATTGACTATAACTCAGGCCAACTCAGCCCCTGACTCTTCTAGCCATTAAGACATTCATACTTGAACTGAGAGAAGAGATTCTCTTGCTCTAAGTTTATTCATTGCTTTACTACCAGCTACTATATCTCCTTCCTCCCACTTGCCATTTATTTTTACCTTAAAGTTTCCACCTTGGCAATGGACATTAATCTCAGCTACTGTGCCAATCCAGATTGCTGGTAGCAAGACCAGTCAGGAAGTGCTTCTCCCTCGGTCCGTTCTCATTCGTGTTGTGTGGGTTTGCATGGGTATAAGACGAGTGGACTTGCTCGACCACTAGGCAATATGACACTATTCACAGTCAACCCCAGTTTTACCAGATGCAGAGAAGGTCCACTACATCCAATCAGGCCCTTGAGAATTCCTACTTACGGATTCAGGGGTATGGGCAGAGTCTCTTGCTGTGTGGTCACCCCAGCTTCTGGTACTCGAAGCTGCATCCCTGGTCTTAGGTTCACAGCATCTGGAAGAAAGAAAGCAATTTCAGGTGATGGGGGGAAGGACTGTACAGTGGCACCAGCATCTCCACCCACCACCTCTTTTCCATAGCCTCCTGAGAAATGTAGGGATCTGTCTAGTGGTGGTCCTCCATTTGTCCCCCCATGTTGAGTGTGAGCACACACTCATAAAGGCATGAATGCCAGTCCCTCGTGCCTTATCTCCCCCTTTTTGGATAACAAATATTTCAATTGCCCATTCCAATCATCTATCAAACTATTACTCTGAGGTGGTATGCAATATGGCATGTCCATATATGATGATGTTCTTAGTCTATCAGTGCACTCTGTGGACTGTAAAGTGTGCTCTTTGGTCTGAGTGTATAGAACTTGGTGGCCCAATCTTGAACAGTATCTTTTGTTCTAACCCATTGATAGTGTTCTTAGCATCTGCACGCGTCCCTGAATCTGCGAAACCCAGAACGGAGTACGCGTCTATTCTTGTGAAGATCCATTTGTAGCCACCTGGGCCACGGGTCTCATCGTTCTCCTGTAACTGGTTTGCCAGCTATGTTTAGGGCTTTCAGCCTGGGGAGTCTGTCCCGCAGCCATTTGCAACCTCGTCTTTCCTGTTGGCAGACCAAGCAATCCTTACTGGCATTTTGAGTCTCAGAGGCTCTGAAAGGGATGCGTCGAGATCCAGTCTGGCTCTGTGTTGCTGAAGCATGCCTATGGCTACTCATTTCATGCACCCAATTAGCCATTCATGCACCCAATTAGCCAGCTCAAGAGAGTACAACCCTGTCCACATGCTGGTTCCATTCACCTTCTGACCCAGGAAGGGGTTCTCCTGGTGGGCGTCAACTTGTCCTTGTCCCACACAGGTGATCCCTGAATAGACCAGTTTTCCATGGCCCATTTGCCTGACCATATAGCCAAGGCATTGGCAACTGCCCATTTACCTGTAAAATTCCAAACACATGGGCTCTTGGCGTTGTCCAGTTCTCTCTTCACGACAAGGAAACAGCATGCAGCATCGTCCACTGAGCTGACCTGTTCTTGCCGTCTTCGATTAAGTCTGGTTTCCATCTGCTGATCTCTATGCAGCAACTTTCTGCATCCACATACTCAAAACTGCTACCTGTGAACCAAGAAACTGTTCGCCACTAGTCAGCCGATAGTTGTTAATGGGGCACTCTCTCTGAAATAGCCTCTGGTGGCTCGAGGGTTGGCCCTGTGGGGAAGGAGGCTACCTGTTTGTGAAATGGTGGAGGCCACCCTGCATTCCCTCAGGAGCTGTTCCTGTGTGAACCATTTCCATGTTTGGACAACTTTGGGCAGCATCTTCCCTGACATATCTCCAAGACATTATGGGATGGGTATCTCAGGTCTTATACTGCTTTTATGTCCTTCTGTCAGCGAGGCAATCTCAGTCAGTGCCCAGTAGCAGGCAGTTCATTGCCTTTCAAAGGGTGTTGCAGTTTCTGGAAACTTCTTAGTACAGAATCCCAGCGATTGTCTCGTAGGGCAGTGCTCTCGGGTGTTTGCCATAATGCCAGTCTGCATAAGCGTGTGCAGCAGAGACTTCCAAAAGCATGTTTGAATGTGGATGTAAGGGCCTCCAGGCAAGCAGCGTGATACTGCTTTCTGTTGTGCAGCCTGCTGTGGCTCAGGCCCCCGCTCAAATGCAGTTTCTTGCAAATAGTCTTATGGCTATGAGCTAACAATATTTCCAGGTGTAGATGATGAGTCGTCCACAATCCAAATAGAGCAACCAAATTCAGGACCTCCTGATTAGTGTTTTTTTTTCTTTAAAGCAGAGCAAAGGTGTAATAAGTAAAGTACATTTCAATCAAGAAATGGGTCACCTCATGATTTGAGAAAGCTACTTAGTCTTTGGAATAGGTAGTGTAGCCAGTCTGGGACACTATTTTACTTAGACCTTGATAATCTACTGTCAATCTCCATGAGCACCTGTCTTTTTTACAGGTCAAAGGGGCTGTGATACAGAGTATTTGTTAGCACCAACACTCCAGCCTCTAGCAGGTCTTTAATCAGAGCAGTAATCTCCTTGTGCCCACTAGCTATCCTGTACTATTTCAGAGTAACAATCCGAGTGGGTTTAAGCAATTGTAATGGGACACATTTAGCATGTCCAATCATTACAGATCTATATTATAGGTCTACAGATTACATGCTTTCAGTTTTACAATATTAGGTAGAGGGAGTGTTCCCCAGTTAGACATATTATTATCCAAGCAATGATACTTTCAGGTAAGGCAGAGGCAACTACTTTATGCAAGATCTGTTTAAATCTTCCAATTCTCATCCAAATTCTCACCTTAGGCCCATCAGCTGTTGCATCTCCATATCCCCCTAGTCTTAACCTTAGGCTCCTTCAATATTTTCTTGGTAGGTTTGGGAATTACAGAGCATTGAGCTCCTGTGTCTAAGAAGCCCCAAGAATGTCTCTTCCCCACCTCCCAGGCCGATTTACCCACACATCTGCATACAGCCTTGTGTCCCCTGATGAGAACCAGAACCCTGACCCTTGTCAATCTTATGTTTATTAACTAGGTATGTCTCTGCTTCCAGTGATCCAGTGAGGAATTCCCATCATTAAATACTTCCCAGCTGTGGTGAAGAGAATGGACTTGTATAGCATTCCTTAACCTTGAGGGACAAGTAGAAGTTTCACTGGTCTACTCAACGTCCTGCAGCACTGTATTAGAACCATTGTGTCAACTCCACCACTTCTTAGCAGCCACCTAAAAATCTCTTTCCTACTGGGATAAGTTCTTCATTACCCCTTCACATTCCCCTATTAATTATTCTTATGTTTTTTGCATCTGTAAAATCCATGCAGAGAAGATGTGCCAACAGATCTGACACCTTCTTGGAGTGCTGATTTGATTCACAGCAGTAGAGTTACATGGGGGCCCATGTAGAAGGGGCTCCCTTGACTACCATTTCTGTAATTTGTAATGAGATGTGTAAAGGACCTACTCATTGGAAGACTGTCCTTATCACAATAAAGCCATTCTAGCATTGCTTCCACAAGCAACATATTAATGATTTCCTCTGCTGTGTTCCGGGAGGGGGAGGGGCGGTTTACTTCCCTTTTCAGAGTAGACAGCTCTCACTGCAAATTTTATCTGGTCCATCAGACTGGGTGTCCCATCTGGGTTAACTTTGCCTGTGAGTGAATCTAGGATTACCATTCATTTTTGTTCCAGAATGAACCGTGTGTGGGTCTAGCATTGACCCAAACTTATTCTTGCATTCAGTAGCGTTCAAGACCAAGGACACTGTAAATTAGCTACTCTCACAATCCATTGAAGTAATGATTGCTCAGAAAGCTGACATTACAAGGCCACAAACTGAAGAAGCTCCTTTCCACCTGGCTTCTTGGTTTTCTATGTCCCCTCCTTGGCTACATTCTGGGTGACAAGCAGTCATAAGGGTATTTCCTGTTGTTTTAACACACTTTTCTAAGTTGTTGCAGCTCTGACCCAATGGGTTGTGGACTTGCTTCGGTGTTACAATTCATTCCTACATTCTGTGGGAAGAAAGCATTCAGATAATAGTGATTAAGTAGATGTGGCAGTGTTTTAATAAACCTTTACTTATGGACACTGCTATAGAATTCCACATTTTCATGTGTCATAAAATATTCTTTTCATCTCCCCCTGATCATTTAATATCAAAACCATACTTAGCAAGTGAGTCTTAAAAACAGGCAATCAGAGCAATTAAGATTTTACAATAGACAATAAACTTATAAGACATATTCAGGATAATGAAATGTATAGAGATCAATTGTTTTTTAGTGATCACTAAGGATGGGAGGAAGGAAGAGGCAAGGGAATATTCATTGCTTAGGGACCCAGATGTCTTAATTAATGGTCTCTATTTTACCTCTTTGGGTTCTAATATCCACTTCAATGGCTACATAGAACTGTCAGACAATATTCATGATTAAAGGGTTGACAAGTTGTAATGCTAATGAGAAATGTGCAGAGTAGAATTGTTTATCAGGACATGTCACACAGTTATTTCAGGTCTTCTAATAACCTCCCACGAGCTTGACTTGCTCCGTGGGTTGGGAAGTCCGTCACTCTGCGAGCCCTGCTCTGCTCCTTCTATGTTGTAGCTGTCTGCTGACTCCAGGCGTTTCTGTTCAGGGATCTCACGTCCTTTCCTGGCTCTTGTTGGTAATGAGATTCCTTCTCCTCTTTCTCAAAGGCTCATTTTATACACAGCAGGATGGCATGACAGGGAATCCTGTTCATAATCACTCACGGGCAAATCATATCAGTATCTTTACCCACCTTCTGACCAGACCCAAACAGGGAAAGGTCTTTGGTAGAGTTAGAGACTTTGGCTAGAAGACCCACATTAAATAATTCACTGCCCCCGCCTGAGCTGCCATTAAGGATGATGGGTAAACTTGAAAATGGATCCTGATAGTAGTTAAACACACTGATAAATATTAATAATGCCACTAAATTGTACAAGCGAAGACTATTGAAAAGGAAAATAATCTGTCATATATATAGATTTGCCACAACTACAAAATACGTTTAAAAGCAAAACAGGAGGCGGGCGGATTGTGGCGATAGGCAGCTGGAATGTGGTTCCCATTCTACTTCCTTAATGACCCAGGGACTCTCCGAATTCTCCTAGCTCAGGGTTTTCTCTAGGAGGGTTGGTCTCCAAGCCCTCACTCCAGCTGACCTCTTCCATCCTCCCAATAGTATTTTGATGAATTTGACCCTCGGCATTCTTACTAATTTTCATAACTCCCACACCAGATAGGAAGCTGAGGACAGACCTGCCACCAGTCCCTGTACCAGGTACACACACACACACATCCTTGTACAGTCGTGGTATGTGACAGATTTTCATTTCATGTGGCAGAATGTGGTTTTAAATTGCCCAAAGCAGTTCTAGTGGGAAACAGTTGGGAAAAGAAGGGTGAAAACAATGTCACTGAATTGCATGTGGGGAACTTACTGGATTGGTTTCTATTTTGCTGTTAACGGTTCCCACAATAACAACAATAAATGAAATAAATAAATCCCCCCATGCAAGTAGCAGAGCTGGACCTAGGCAGCCAAACCAAGAAGCACATGAGCAAATGTTCGATCTCACTAGTAATTAGAGAAATGCCAGACAGCTATCATGCAGTGTCAGCGTCACATACTGGATTGGTAAAGATTTAGCAGATAGTTAACAGCCCTCCAATATAGAGATGGGTGGGTTATTTGTTCCCATGGCCCAAACAATTCAGCGTAATTAATGTTACTTTTCCAGGGCCTCTCACAAGTTTGAAGTGGGTTAGCCACGGCTGAGAGAAACAAGAGCAGCATGCATGTTGTGCCGGACTTCGACTGGAGTAGGAAACAGGCAGTGGTACCCTGCTCCAAGATGGTGTCCAATCACCTTCAAAGAGGCGTGGCTGGCCACCATCTTTGAGTGGGTACCACTGCCTCTTTTCTTCCTTGAGGCACAAGAGATTTGGTTGCTAAGCATGAGATGCATGAGATAGTTTATTGTGCCAGCCTGGCTGATAAACATAAGTGGGATTAACTGAAGGGCAGAGAGATAAATGGCTTGGTGAGTCTCGCCTTTGTTGTCTCTCGCTCTGTGATCATTGGACCAGTGTGCGGCTGCCTTGCTTGTTCTGTGCCTCAATTTAAAGGCTACACTGCCTGTGGGACGCCTAGCCTGTGGACTGTGTCACTGTAAGATGAGGTCCCTTTAAGACTTCTCTGGAGCTGGGGACTGGCGGTTGGTGACCTGCCTTGTGATTGGCCGCTGTGCTGACATAGCCTAGCTCTCTCTACAAATAGAGGAAGATCTGGCATCAGACTAGACTTGAAGGACCGCTAGTCTCTCAACTTTCTCTCACGGACGTGAGTTGCACTGAGCCATTTGTAGTACTTTCTAATTTAACTGTTTATTTCTTGTATTATATATTTATCTGTATATGATTTAACAGTTCATTTCTCGTTATATATCTAATTATCTTTATAAATAAATATATTAAATTATCAGGAATTTGGTTTTATCCCTCTAGAGAACCCTGTCTAACACAATACACTACCTTTGCTTTGAACTAGTTGGAAGCTCTGCTTTTTATACTTACTCCTCAGCTATCAACATGGTTAGGAAAACTGGCAACATATGAAAATGCAGACCAGTTACCACAGACTGTAAAACAGGATGACGACACAATGGCCCAAACACTGAGAATCATGGCAGCGTCAACGTGAAACATCTGAACTGTCCCAGCCATTGTTACTCGTGCATTGTACCTTGGCATTTGTTACTCTGTCAGACATTTGTCCTAAATATTTGGGAGTAGTTATTTTTCTGTTGCTGTAAATGTATAATGTTACATAATGAGATGGTCGATAACGAGAACATATAACATGTTCAGCTTATTTTAAATAGGCTAAGAACATGTGTTTCAGGGAGACTAGTTTATCGTGAGAAAGCAACAGCAAAGCTTAAACCACATTGTGGAGATTATGAGGGGCTTCAAAAATTGATGGAAATTTTCTATTATCCAATTCCAATGAATTTTTGAACCCCCTCGTAAGTGCATATGTGTGCATGTTTAATTTAGATGATTGTTTTTTGGTGAAAGTTTACATGGTAACTTAGTTTCCCATCCAACAACCTCTGCACAAGCTGTTCAGTGACATTGGTTACGTTTTTTACAGCGTATGAACATACTCATTATCTCCGTTCTTCTTTTGCTGTTAGATCGTTATAAATTGATTAGCCTTTTAACTTCTAATACATATATTTAAAAAAATAATATAAATTATGTCATTAAAATAAGTTTTAAATGTATAATATAAAACTTGTCATTAAAAAGTAAGTTTTAGATGCAGTAAATTCAGTGCCATGAAGTATATTCACAAAGTTGTGTAACCATCAACTCTATTCTCAAAGATCTTTAATTACTCCAAACAGAAATTCTATACCTATTTAGGAATAATTCCCCATTCCCCCTCTCCTAGTACCTGATAAACTACTTTTTATCTCTCTGAATTTGCATTTCATTTTCATGGTGACCCTATGAGAATAGGATTGCTTGTCAGAGTTTCTGAGACTGTGCATCTCACACGTTAAGCGCTCCTGCGTAGTATAAACTAGTACACAACCAGGGCTAGCGGTGCGTTTGGTTTAAATTTTGGAAGAATGCCATATAACTGGGTGGTACAATATTTATCCTTTTGCGTTTTGTTGATTTCAATGGTCATACTATTTCCAAGGTTCATCCAAGTTATTGCATGGATCAGAACTTTACTTTATAAATTATTGAATTATATTCCATTGTATGTACATACTACATTATCAAATGGCAGTGGATTTTTATTGATCTATCGATTTATTCATGATCTTGACTCAGAGAACTGAGGTCTTAAAGGAGCAGGAAAGTCAGGTGTGTAGAAGAGGGCTGTGAAATACATGGAGCACCAAGAACTGATGCTCTGTACCAGGGTCACCTCACTGCCTTCCAAATGTTTCCGACTCAGTGCGACCCTGTAGGGCAGAGTATGACTGTCCTGTGAGTCTGGGAGACTGTGAATCCTTTGGGGGTAGAAAGCTCTCTTCTGTGGAGTGCTGATGGTTTCAACCTTCTGATCTTTCAGGTAGCAGCCCAATGAGGAACCATTGCCCCATCAGGGGTCCTAACTCTCCTGGACAGAAGTCTTGATTATCAGAGCAGGAAGGGCCTTTGGAGTAACTAGACATCAGACAGCGTAGTTTAGCAGATGTGAAACGAATGGTCTAGTGACCAGTGCTCAGTTATTGGGTGGCAGACAGATCTTGGTTTATCTTCCACAAATTGGTTAATGTCTCTGGAAACAGAATTTCCACATCTGTAAAATGAGGTCAATTGTGGGCCTTCTTTTCTGGATTATTGAAAGATTAAATGAAATAGTGCACCCAACAGGGTTAGCAATACCATTTTGGCTATTTACGACTTTATCTCCTTGATTCCAAAGACAGCCTTTTTCTTTTTCCACACTTCATACATCTGAACTTGAGACGGGCTCTATCATGCAGTAATTTGTTTTCCCTCTCAGATCATTGCTTAGACTGTAGGAAGCAGAGTGCTTTACAGACAAGACACATCTATACAGCCCACTTGCTTCATCCGCGGATGCTGGGTGAGGACAATCGGTCATTCTTGGCGTGGGTTTTCTTGAAGCCCTGAACCGAAGGAGGAAGAGAACCAGGACCAT
>NW_022103912.1:560026-608299 GCF_000313985.2 Echinops telfairi
GGCGGCGGGTGCGTTCTAAGCTCAGATGTCACAGGAAATTGTAGAGAAGCTAAGTGGTGGAGGAGACAAGCCCTCCAGAAAGGATCAATGGAGGGACTGCCGGCCAGATGTCTCCTGCCTGCAAATGCCATGCAGAGTAGGACATGGCAACCAGTGTAGTGGGTTTTGGAAACAGATTTAGACGCTGCATGGTTGTTGCAATCGTGCGCTCTCCAGCCTACTAACACCTGCTATGAAGACAGCGCAGGCCCAGGCCCGGTTTCATTCCGTTGTGCCCAGAGTCTTGATGAATCGGAACCCACTCCATGGCACCGCATAGCAACGACCCGAGCCTGCCACTTGCTGGCTGTGTGAACTTATCTAGAGTCGGGCAACCTCTCAGCCTCTGTGTCCTTCTGTTCCGGGGTGGGGAGTGGCAGGCTATGGAAGTGTTCGGAGACTCAGGTGCGTTCGTACACGGGCAGAATTTGCTGAGGGACGAGCGCAAGTGCTCAACAAACACCGAAGGGTTGAATCTATTTACAGAGGTGCGTTGGAAGCAAGCAAGGTCTGGGCACCCCCACCCCCACCCCCCCCGCCCCAAATTAGCCATTGGAAGCCCTACGGAGCACAGTTTTCTGATGCATGTGGGGTGACCGTGAGTTGGAAACAACTCAATGGCGACTTAAAAAAAAAAAGGTAGTTTTGAATACTTAAGGAAGTAGCCAAAGAGGCAGCCTCTCTTTTCCTACCTATCCGCATTGCTTGTTCCTTTGCTCGGGATTGCTGTTTCATTCATTAGCTCCGTTGTGTTAGTCTGGGTACTTTAAAGAGACAAATCCACAGAAACTTGTTTATAAGAGAGAGTTGAATATAAAGGTTAAGTGTGCATCAAGAAAACATCACAACCCAGTACTGCCCAAGTCCACAAGTCCAACATTAACCCATATGTCCGACACCAATCCACAAAGTCCTCCTCCATCTCACAAAACACATGCAATGACAGCTGACTGCACGAGGAAAGCTGAGTCAGTGAATGTGTAAGCATCTCAGTGTGGGCAGGGGTCTCCACGTGGCTGCTCCAGCATCCAGGGCTGTATCAGGGGTAGGTCCATGTGACTTCTCCTCAGGGATGTCTTGCAGGAAGTGAGCCTTGCCAGCAAAACAGGGAACTGGCTAAGGCAGCTGCACCCTGGTCCGACCCTCACAAAGCAAGAGACCCGAGAACTAGAAAAGTGAGGCTCACTGAGCCATGAATCCCTCCGCCCTTCAATTAACCCACATGTATTTATCAGCCAGGTTGGCACAATAAACTAAGTACCTCATCCGTCAACTACAGAAATTGTGTCCATCTTACATGTATATTCAAACCTTTTATTCATCCCTCATTCTTGAGAATTACTGAGGAAGTTTTAAATTTTTACTATATATTTTCATTTTTCCTGTACTATGTCGTGTACCCCAGAAGATTGTCAGCTCTTTTCAGGTAGGAGAGTGTCTTACTTTAGCAGATTCTGTCATTGTCCTTTAGAATAATATTCAACACTCCCTTCAGAGAGCCTACCTTCATGGTACCATCCAGACCTTGAAATGGGTTGCTTCAAGCAAAGAAATGCCCTGGTGCAAAGGGGCAGTTCACTTTGCAGATGGCTGGTGAGGGTGGGGATCGGAGCTTTATGAGGTTTGGGGTCACGAGGTGAATCTGCCCACACTGCTGCTGATGTTGGGGAAGACTCAGGCGGAAGGTGCACGTCCAGTATGGAGACTTGAGCTCGGAGAGGTGCAGTGTGGCGGGAGAGGAGCTCCAGAGTGCATGCGTGGGAAAGGATGGAGTAAGACGATTCAGATGGAAGAGTATTTCCCGGTCAACATTCCTGGTCCAGAAGAAGCTGTGATGTCGGGCTGAGCACCACACTCCGGTCTTCGAGTTGCTGCTCCTGCTGTTTGAGTTTGTAAATGGTTTTGCAGTGGAGGAGGGGGTTGCCCTGCAGAGACTGGGGTCAGTGCTAACGGGACCCTGGGGTCAATGTAATTCAGAGGTAATGACCTCTTGAACCTTGAGCTCATACCAAAGCAGGTTACATTCTTCATTGAGGCAGGTAGTAGACACTTGAAAAACCAGTTAGGGTGTGTGAGGCTCCATTTTCTTTGGGTGTCAAGGGAGGGTTGGGTTTTTGGTTCAGGAAACTAGAAATGTATCTTAAAAATCTCACTTTTTCAGAAAGCTTGGAAGGGTCAAGTAGGTCAACAAAGAGTCTTGTGACGTACATCTTTTTAAACAGCCAAATGGTCAAGATAAGAGTCTGGCCGGTACCACTTTCATCTACTGGGGAAGACAGCACCCTGGGCAGTGCTGGGGGGCTGGGGGGCGGGGGCTCACTCACTGTTTTAGGCCAAATTAGGATAAGTTTGTAAAACGAATCTCAGCCACAGTGCTAGCCACAGAGCTGCTGCTCAACAAATATTTGAAAAGAATCATTTCAGTGCATATTGTTTGCCCACTCCATTGCGCATTGGGAGACTATGCATTTCCTGTGACTGTTAGAACAAGTTATCACAACTTTGTGGTTTACAACCGATTTATTCCCCCGCAGTTCTGACATCTGGGAATCTGAAATCTGACAGGGTTGTCCTCCCTCCAAGAGCTCCCTGTGTTGCCTCTTCCAACTTCCTGTGGCTCTTGGCTGCACCACTGCCGCCACCCTCGCGGTTTCTTGTCCTCCCTGTGCCCTTCGTGTGTCTCTTAAAAGGACACTTGCCATTGGGTTTAAGACCCACTGGGGTATTCTAGCATGATTTCCTTATCTCCGAGCCTTAACTTAGTGACACCTGCAAAGATCTTTTTCCAAGTAGAGTTACATTCACAGGTTTGGGGGTCTGAGATGTGGGTTTTTGTTCGTTTGCTTCCTTGCTTGTTTTTGTGTGTGTGCAGAGGCTGTCATTCAGGGACTATTTAAATCAAATGTCCTAGTTGTGTACAGTTAAGTTTCAGTCACACAACATACACACGTGTACTTATTTTATATAGCTAGATGTGTTCCCTACTTCTTCCCGTTATTTTTAGCCTCAAAAAGGTCTTCCCTGTGGAATAATTAAACAGTTGCTTCATGTTACAATAAAATAAACCCTTAGGAAGTTAATTTTAAATTTAGGGACTACTTGTATTGATATTGGCTATGAGGTGGGAATCTGGACTTAAACAGAAGCAAACAAACAAAAAAACGGATCCAATCACATGTTAGAAATTCATACACCTAGATACATCCACAGAAGCTCTGCAGGTGCCATGGTTAAGCACTCACTGCAAACTTGGCAACAGGAATGCATGCGCACACAAAACAACTAATGAACACCTGCACAATCTAGGTGAGGCTGAGTAAGGTCTGTAGTTTAGTGATTGTACCAGGGTCACTTTCCTGGCTTAGGGAATGAATTATAGCTGTAGAAGATCTCATCATGGCGTGAACGATGCTCAAGACCTCTATAACTTCTTGTGAGTCTATTAATTATTTATCGTTTCTTAAAGTTTATAAAATCTTCCAAGACTAATTATTTAAAAATGTCTTCTCTTGTTTCAGAATTGATTTGAAACCTATTTATTTTGGGGGGAAATTGACAGCCACACCACTCAATATACAATCTTTCACTTAGGATCCTGGTGTGTCCTTTTTATACAGGGTATATTTTTAATCTTTCAATAAACTAGTTTCATTGGGTTATTCTTATGTACTTTGAAGTTTCTTATTATTAGAGATGGATCTTTTTATCTGTTTATATTCTTTAACTAGCTTGTGCTGGTTAGATGTCTCCAAATGGAATATCCACACCCCTTTGAATGCATGAAATTCTTTTAACTGGAAACTGTTTTTCATTCTGCCATTAGAGGCAATGTTTAACAGGGTTTTATTCATTCCTTTAAACCTACTCTCAAGAAAGGCATGTCCAGTTATTTACTCCTTCAATGTGAACTTCAATAACTTAGCTATTCAACTGTATGGGGTAGGGTGGTGTTTCCTTATATATATTCAAATATGAAGCTGTGTTCTTTAAGGGCCATACTATATTCTGTTGGATTCTATTTTTTCTCTCAACACTGTGGTGGCTTTTCCTTTCCTCTCCTCTTTTCCCCATCTTTATTTGTCACGGTGGTGCATGCCCTGGGGTGTCAGAGCCTGGCCAGGCTGAATGGACAAAGGAGGGGGATTCAACCCCACGAGGGTCTGAGCTGGCTGAGGACTTCCTTCTCTGCTTTGCTCTTCCAAGACCAGGAGGCCTGGGCAGGCACTGAACATATTGAGAAGGTCCCTAGCCGGGTGAACCCCAAACTTAAGAATATTCAGAAATGGATCGTGTACCATCAACCCCCTCTAGGTCAATCTTATGAAATCCGCCTTCTGGAGAACCGGAAACTGGGAGACTTTCAAGATCTGAACACAAAATATGTCAAGGTAAGGCTTTGGTCTCGGTTGGGTTCTGAGCATCTGGGCTTATTATGGGTGGTCTGGAAGGCTTCAGAGGAAGACGTGGAGTTCAACTTGGACTTGATGCATGAGATGCAGCCCTGAGCTCTGGGAGTGGCTTGCTTGAACACGGACCAAGGCAAGTCAGAGGGCTTGAAAGCCAGTCTTGTGCTGAGGGGTTCTGGATTAGAAGGACTCCGAATCCAATACTGGCTTTGGCACTTACCAAATTCCTCTGGGCTGTAGTTTCCTCAACTTCACCAAGGGATCGACATGACACAGATCTAAAGCAGTTGGTAATTGCCTTAGATATCTAGCGTAGCTGTAGCAGAAATAGCACAAGCAAGTGGCTTGAAAGAACACATCTTCTGAATTCTCCGAAAGCTAGAGTCCTGATTCAGGGCACCAGTTCCAGGGAAGGCTCTGTCTCTTGTGGCTCTGGGGATAGTCTTGGTTTCAGCTTATATGGCCCTGGTGCTCCTCAGTCCTTTGACCTTCACATGACATCCATCTTCTATTTGTGCTCTCTTGTCCCTGTGTGTCTGATGTCTTCATAACTCAGAAGTGATTGGGTTTAGGACACACCCTATACAGAAATGGCTCATTAACATAACAAAGAAACCCTATATCTAAAGGGGACTGTATCCCCCAGCTTAGGGGGTTAGAATTCCAACACATATTTTGGGGAGACACAGTCTAACTTCTAATAACAATGACAGACATCGTGACAACCATGACTTGTTTATTACGGTGCCGCCATTGAGAGTGCTGTGGGAGTTGTGGGAAGATGTAGTACACGGAGCTTGAGGACTGGGAGGACTTGATGAGGAGGGCCCTGTAAATAGGGAGCACTTGCCCTGGCTGTGGGAGCAGATGAGGCTCTTCGTGGCCTCTCCATTTGTCTGCCTGCCACCCCTTCCCCAGAGCATCATCCGCGTGGTCTTTCATGATCGCCGGCTGCAGTACATGGAGCACCAGCAGTTGGAGGGTTGGCGCTGGAGTCGTCCGGGGGATCGGATCCTGGACATCGGTGAGTCTCCCAGCCAGGGAGAGCCTGAGGTGCTCAAGAGGGCTTCCTGGACATCATTGATACCCATGCCTGACTGAGCCCTTCCGTGTCCACCTGCCCTGTGCATAGACTGGGGGAGCTTGCAGACAGAATATACCTTTGCTGGAAAAGTGGCGTTCAAAGACCTGCCTTAAAGAGCATGCCTTAAAGAAGTTGGAAAAAGGTGAAGGGGAGAATAGGAAACTAAATAACAGAGATGGGTAATGAAAATGGAACTTTTAGGGCCAGTTCCCCGTTGTCCTTTGTGTACAACCCTGGGGATCAGATAGGTGCTGGAATTCAGCAGTTAGAATGGTAATGGGGGTGGGCGGTACATATACCCCCAGCAGGAACCCTGGTGACATAATAGTTAGTTAAGCACTTGACTGCTTCTAAAAGGGCAGTGGTTTAAAGCCACCAGTGGATCCATGGGAGAAAGGACCTGGAGATATGCAATTATATAGGAAATCTTCTGGGGAAGTTATCCTCCGTCCTGCAGGATTAGTAGGAGTCAAAGTTGCACATAACAACATGCCCATAGCATCATATATTCATCAGGGAATCAAACAGAACCATATTTCTACAGCAAGATGAGATGACTGTTTACCCCAAATGGGATAAAGACCACGAACAGGTCCATGTCAACTCAAATTAGGGTATTTGCCAAATCAGCTCTGCCCATCTTTAGTTTTCAGAATTTTGGCATTTCACATTGTGATTAAGGAATTTGCACCTGGAACGAGGGTCCTGCTTGGGAGTGCCTGACAGTTGTTCTTTGTGTGTGTGTATGTGTGTGCAGACATCCCACTGTCAGTTGGTATCTTGGACCCCAGGGCCAATCCGACCCAGCTGAATGCGGTGGAGTTTTTGTGGGATCCTGCAAAGAGAGCCTCTGCGTTCATTCAGGTGAGTGGAAGGGCACAGTATCCTCTATGAGGAAACCAGGGCTTTTAGGATTTGTTCTAAATCTCCTCAAAACGAGCCGATCTGGCTAAGGTCTTGGTGGACTCCCTGTTCCAGGGAAGGAAACTGAAGGAGAGAGTCAGTGTTGCTCAGAGCCACAGTAGAGCAGGGCAAAGAATGACCTCAAATCCGATGTTTGCTAGCACAAATGCCTAGAAAGCAAAAGGAAGGGAAAACATCAGAGTCCTTTCTGGTCTGTAATTCTCAGCACCAGTTTGAGCATGAGGTGGGTCTCTAGCCCAGTGCCACATACTGTATGAGACAGAACTGGTCAAAGGTAAGACTGTGGCATTGTGGTTCTAGATCAACTCCACCTCTCTCATTTGTTATGTGCCCTTTAGCCGGCTTCTTCACGTCTTTGAACTTCTCTTCTCAGCACATGGTGCTATTTCTACAGAGCCCATCATAGAGATTTGTTTGGGCGACTAAATCCAATGGCGAATATCAGCCATTGGTGTAGTGTCGGACCCAGAGTAATTCCTCAATAAAAGCTATCATTACATTACTGTTATCATAAAACATGTAGATCAAGTGCCTATTGTGTAACAGGCACTTAACCAGAAATACAGAAATGAGTCTCGCCTTGTGGACATGGTTTTAGCCTTTTGGCCATGAGTCTAGCTTGGCAAATTGACCTGGACACAGACATGCAGAGAGAGACTAAGGGTTAAGCTGTGTCCTACCTCTGAAGTCTGTGTGAGTCGCTGAGGGGAAGAGGTCTCAGGGTGAGGCGTGAGGGTGGTGCTTAGGGGTCTGTCAGGGCCTCTGAAGTAAAGATATGAAAGGGGGGGAGAGAGGTGTTTTTTTTAACCATTATCTTTATTAGTGTATTTTCAAAGGTACATATAATCCTGAGTTACTGTATTTTTACATTTATTATTTACTCTTTGAAGTTTACATTTATTTTGTTCCAAACTCTCTGATGAGTATGTTTTAAATGTAAATCAGGAACATAAACTAATTTACATTATTATTCTTATCCCTGGGATAGTTAATTAATTTATTCAGATCATCTCATTATCTAATTCAACGGCATTAAACACATCTGAATAGTTTTTTTCATTGAGGCAATTTCTTCTTTACTGTAAAAAGAAGCAGTGTGAGAACTGATTCCTTAAGTCCTAGTGAATTCTTAGAAAACGAAGTTGCTTTTTGTTTCTGATCTGTTTTATTTTGTTTTTTAATAAATTGGGTGACTCTCTGACCCCCCCCCCATATTTGAGAAGACTGGTTAAAATAAACTACAATCTCAGCATTTTAGCTAGTGTAAAGTGTCACAGGCTTCCTTCACATACAAGTGATACATAATTATCCCAATAAGAAAAATGTTTCATGATCTAATGAAAAGAAGGCAACCCAATATAAATATACCTTTGTTTAAATGGCCAAATATTATAAAACGTGCTATGTGAAATACCTCCTCCAGGCTCTATAAAGGAATACATACAGTTGATCAACATTGAATTTCACAAATCCAGACAAAAATTTTTATAATTGGTAAAGAAAACAGACAAAAATGAAAGTTAAAAAGTCCTGTGATCCTTGAAAAAAGACATTTATCCAACATCGTCTCCAACTGTGGACAAAAAACTATTTTCATTTTGTATTTTTAATTACTAGCAAAATATTGTATCTTTGTACAAACAACAAAAAAAACCAAACATACATTGTCTAGAAATGTTTTTTTTTTCTCTAACAACAGTGTCAAGTCTTTGAAGGTACACTCAAAATTTCTTCCTGAATAAAATCATTATGGTCTTAGGTTACAGTTACAGTAAGCAGTTCAATCAAAATGCATATTGCTTAGATTTTAAAGCAAATAATTTTGATATCATCTACATAAAAGGTAAGTATAAATGTGAAGCTGTTATAGAAAACCTTATCAATACTTCCTGGGAACTCAGTCATCCATCAGTATCGGCAGGGTGGGGGATGGGGAAAGTGGTTGCTTCCAGAATCCCTATAAGTACTCAAACTTGTAAAGTGCATAATATTTGCATATTACCTACACACTCCCCCAACCCATGCACTTTAAATCATCTCTATATTGCAAACAATAGCCAATAGAATGTAAATGCTATGAAGGAACATGAACTCCACAATGGCCGCACACAACTCTTGTACCTTCTGGTTGGATCGGCAGTGCAGACTGAGCTGGCTGCTCTTCAGAAAGAAGCATGACCGGACCAAGGTTAAGGATGCGTCTACAGTCAGGCCTTGGACAGCCAAGTCGCCGAGATGTGTCCTTACAATGAGGAGATAATTACAAGGGCATCTAACACGTTTCTTTCCTGTTGGGGGGTTTTGATTGGTGTCGCTTCACTGCACACTGTACTTAACCACATGCTGGTGAAGCTTGCCATCCAAATCGATTAGAGGTTGGCACACGCAGCGGTTTATTGCGGGAATACCACTGGCATCTGGGCTGGCAATGGCTGTAGATGGAGGTGGGGGTTCTGCTCTGGGACTGCTTTCTTGTAAGTAGGGTGGGGCCGTGGGAATGTCTTTTGCAGGTAGGGGGATGGGCCACCAGCCTGAGGGGTTGGATGGGGGGGCATAGAGTAGGGGGGCTGAGGCAGGTCTGCCCATGGTAGGCAAAGATGAGACTTTCATTTGGAGAGGAATACCCAGAATCCAAACCCTTGCCCCACTCTGCTACCAGCTCCATGTCTTCCCTTCCAGGTACATTGTATCAGCACAGAATTTACCCCAAGGAAGCATGGAGGAGAGAAGGGTGTGCCCTTCCGAGTGCAGATCGACACTTTCAAGCAGAACGAGAATGGGGAGTACACTGAGCACCTGCACTCCGCCAGCTGCCAGGTCAAGGTGTTCAAGGTAGGACAGCCTCGCCACACCCTCCTCCAGGCTGTGGATGCAGCCGGCAGTGGGCCTGCCTGTGCTTACCCTGCAGCTGGGATCTTGGAGGCTCTTAGCCCAGGTTCTACCTGTGCTCCTGGGTAAGGGTGATGGTCTTTCGCCTTTGTGGATGGCGTTTGAAGTGTGGCATTTGCTCAGCCAGCAACAGAAATGTTGAGGTTCCTGGACATCAGTGCTTGGCTCAATTTATGAGGATTTGCAGATTTTTAGATTTTCCCCCCCTTCCAGTGAATTTGTAATTGTCCACAGATGCTCACATTAGAGTTGATTAAGAATCAAATCGGGTTTATGTCTTATTGCCATCAAATGTATTTATTGGACTTATATACATTTGATGGCAATAAGACATAAGCAGATGGTTCACATAAGGGAAACTATTTATAAATAGGTATATAATAAAGTATTTTCAATAGTTACTAAATCATACAAATTAAATTTCAAATAAAGCACCATTAATAACTACAAAATTAATAAAACTAACTACATATAATAATACAAGTATGCACCTGCATGAATGTGTAAACTATTGGTACAATTTTGCAGAAATTAAGTATCACATGTCAGTGGCTATGTACATTTTTACCACTTATTTGAAAAGCAATTTGTATATCAAGGGTCTTGCTGCCATTTTAAATATCTTAGGCTACCAGATTGTTTGTTTAAAGGGAAAAGCTAATTTTATGAAAAACAGAATCAAAGCGGGAACTACGCCTGGAGGCCTGGCGCATTTTTCACACAGGGCCGATGCCAGTTCTCTCCGCAATGCCTTCCTGCTGGGGACAGCATCTTCTCCTTTCTCCCTGTCCTGCGTCCCTGCTGCAGTTACCCATGGCTGCTTTCCAACTCATGCGTGGACAGACTGCTCCCCTGTAGCCGTGCTCTCGCTCCTGGCCCCGTGTGGCCCAAGGAGAGGGAGTGTTGCGGCGTGAGGGGAGGAGACCCGAGCAGGTCTGTGGCTCTGTTCTGAGGCCTGTACCCGTTGTGTGGTGGAGAGGGGGGGCTGAGGGGAGAGGGGGGCTATGGCATTGCTTGATCACAGGAGTCACCTGAATAATTAGCCGCCAGTACGTCCCAACCTTTGCTCACTCTCAGATGAATTTAGAGCATCTGAACAAGTTCATCTTCTTGGGGCCAGATTCTGAGAGCAACTCTTTTTCAGGTAGGGCTTATTAGAAAACTGGGTCAGTCAGGATGAACCATCTGGAAGTGAGAGGATGTGAATATATCCACAGGAAGACGGTCATCCTAGCAATTGAATGGTTTGATAGCCCCTAACCACATGGGACAGAGTCCAGGGGGTGTAGTGGTTACAAATTGGTCAGCTGACTTAAAGGTCAAAGCCATTTGAAATCACCAGCCACTCCATGGGAGAAAGATGGGACTTTCTACTCCAATAGAGTTAGAATCTACTTTGTTCTATGGGGTTAAGCTGAGTCAGCATTGACTCTAGAGTTTGTTGTTGGCTTAAGAGCACCGGAAGCTCTTGAAGGTGAGCAGTGCCATCTACCTTCTTATAGCATCTGTCACAGAGCCTAGTAGACAGAAAGAGCTCTGCAGTGATTGTGAGACGTGCCAACGCAGAAGTAGGACAACCAAGGATGAGTCCATGGCCTCAGTCGGGAGAGCAGACTGGCAACTTGTCCCATCAGATAAGCAATCAGCTGCCTGAGAACCGTGGGCTGGGACTCTAGGGTCACAGCTGGGCTCCACGGATTAGAACTCATGACCAATGAGGGTTGCTGGCCCAGATGTGGGAGGAAGAATCATTGGTGGCTGTCAGTTGCTGTAGAATTGGCCTCTAGCTCCTGATGGACGCTTTGGACTGAATTTTTAGACTTAGATTTCCAGGCCTTTCTTCCTAGCCTATCTTAGTCCGGAAACTGCTCTAACCTTGTGACACCATGTAACAGCTCAGGCTCCACTGACGGATGGTAGCTACGCATGAGGTCAGATGTCTGGGTTGCTACATGGAAACAAGAATCTTACCTCTGAATCTCGAAATCCTCGAAGTTGTGGTCAGTGTGTATTTTTGTCTCTCCTACCAGAGTCATGAGTACCTTCAGAAGCCTGCTTTAGGGTTACGAAGCACTGAAATCAATCTTTGTAGGAAGCTGCGGATCTCCCTGTATCGTTTCCTATGGCTGCTGTTACTGCGTACAGCAAATTTCGTGGTTTGCAATAACACATACTTATTATTATTTAATCCTGGAGGTCAGAAATCCAAAATAGGTTCATTGAGCTAAAATCCAGGCATTGGCAGAGCTACATTCTTTCCAGAGCCTCCCTTTCCTTGCCAGTCCTGGCCACCTGGCTAAGCCAATTACAGGCCACACCCGTGGAACAGACCATGACTCACTTCCTAATGGAGACTTACTCTGAGGGTCAGGTCCATGCTGGGCAGTGGGAGAGAGGGGCGAGGTGGGAGTTCTCTGCCTTCATGCAGCGCCCAGCCCTTCCTAGCTAGCTCTCCGTCGACGCCCAATTCAGAACTCAGGAGTGGGAGGGCACAGAGGCCTCTGCCCACCAGACTGCTCAGCCACACATATGGGAATTGCCGGCAAGGCTCCTGGTCTGAGTCCCATGGGGATAGCCCTAGCTTCTCTTGCAGCAAAGTGTGAGCCTCATGTCACCTGAAAGTGGCTTCATAGGCTGTCTAGAGGGTATGTCCACTTCAAGCAGAGTCCCCATTCACAGAAGCAGTTGAGATGGGCGTGACCAAGAACCTGGAAGAGGTGGGTGCAACTTATTAACTCCTCTTACCTTGGGGCACCCCATTAGTGAAAGCACTCAAGGGCTCTCTGTAGGGCATCATGTCTCTGAGGGTGGGAGGTTAGGAAGGACAGACGGTGTCCCTCTTAGAACGGCCAGCTTTCACAGGCTTATGGTGAATGAGCACTTCCTTACCCTCTGAGCTAATTCTTTCTTTCCTTTAAAAAATTGTGAAATATGTATAATAACGTGCCACTTCGACTCCTTTTAAATATACAACTTTGTGGCATTCATTATACTCACCATGATTTCTACCATCACCTTTACTCATTTTCAAAAGTCTCCCATCATCCTGAACTGGAACTTAGTGCTCTTGATGCAGCAACTCCCCACTGACCTCCCTCCAGTTCCTGGTCCCCACTAATGACTGTTGTTCTCTTTGCATTTGCCAATTCTGGACCTTTCACGTAAGCAAGATCTTAGAATATTTGTCCTTTTGTGTCTGACAGCTCATTCAGCTTGCATTTTGTTGATCTGTTCATACGCTGAAGTACACTTGGGTTGGGTCTACCTTGTGGCGATAGAGAATCTGCAGTGAATGATGATGGGGTTCTTGGTGTTTGACCTTGATGATACACTTCAGCCTTGCTGTGCTAATCTCTGAGTTAGAGGGCTAGGAGTGCCCGTGAGGCACAGAGACCCTTCAGAAGCACCCTAGGTTTGCTGGCTGCCCAGGAATGGCAGCCTTGGCCATTCAGGAGGCAGCCTCGGTGGGCCCATCTGCATGGTGGCAGATGAAGATGCTACCCTACATGTGCAGTGTCAGCTGAAGCATGGCAGGGTTTCAGGAGCTGGAGGGTGGCAGCCTTCATCATATTTCCGGGTTTTCTAGCCTGCGCGGCCAGACCCAAGCCAGACCTGCTGCCCACCGTAACCCTTCATCCCCTTTGCTCCCCCATGAGTCACCCAGGATGCACGGGGAGTTTCCATGGCTGCTGAAGGTTCAGTAAGTCTTGGTGGTGTCTTCATTAAGCACCCGACTGCTAACTGAAAAGATGGCAGCTCAACCTCTTTAAGCCGCTTCATAGAAAAAAAGATGTGACCGTATGTTGCCCATAAAGACTACAGCCTTGTGAACTTCGGGGAGCAGTTAACTGCCGTCCTATAAGATTGCTGTGCATCCGAATTGACTTAATGGCAACGAGTTGATGGATCTTCCAGGTTTCTTTCTTTAAGCAAGTAGTCATTGGGAAAGATCCTTTCCAAGTACATCAGAAGCGCAGCCGAGTGAATAGGACCCAATAGCAGCTTCTGCGTTCCCTCGGCGCGGGAGTTAGAGTGGTCCAAGACCAGGTGCTTGAGGTTGAGAGGCGAGGAAGACTCTCGGTGAGGTCCTTCCAGGCTGCAGGGCCTCTGGGGCTAGTCGGGAGTCTGCAGGCCTAGGAGTTACCATTTGACCTTGGGTCCTCCTCTAGCAGCGTAGCTGTGTCTGCTCTGCACTAATTGGATGTCTGTGCTCTCCAATGACAGCCAAAGGGAGCTGACCGGAAACAGAAAACTGACCGGGAGAAGATGGAGAAACGAACTGCCCAAGAGAAGGAGAAATACCAGCCATCGTATGAGACCACCATCCTCACAGAGGTGAGTGGCCGGACTGTTGGGTCCCTTACCACGGCCTTTCTGTGAAAAGAAGGACGTTGTCATCACATCGCCCTCCTGGGGTCAGTACTTCTATCTTGAATTCCAGTTAAATCGTGGTGTGTTCCCACAGTATGTGCAGGATTTGTTCTGGAATCACTGGGTCAAAGGCTATGTGCACTTCCCTCTTAACCTTGGCACCTCTGCCAGCTTATTCCAGCCGCCTGTAGAGCAGTACTCCCTGCTGAGATATCCCAGGTCACAGGCTTTGCGTCTGCCCATCAGTGGTCACAACCAGTGCCTCCTCTTCCGTTAGGCTCTACTCCTCCCAAATTACCCTGTCATCACAAGGCCCTCCATGAGTAAGGCTGTGCTGCGTTTGAGACAGCAGCCGAGGACATATTATAGTCTTCGGTGATGAGGCACTGTGAGTGTCTGCATACATATGTGCGCATGTGTGAGAGTATTGTGTGTTTGCATACATACATAAGGGTAAATAAAAATTATGGCTTCAAAATCAGAGCTGCCTTAATAAACAAACTATCAGAACATGAAGCTTGTTTGTTGACACCTTCCTTCTGGGCCTTCCTAAAATAATTCTGTGCTCACTGATCTAGACCAGTGGTTCTCAACCTTCCTCCTGACGTGACCCTTTAAGACAGTTCCTCATTTGGTGGTGACCCCCAAACCATATTTTTGTTGCTACTTCATAACGGTGATTTTGCTACTGTTATGAATCGGGCGACCCCTGTGAAAGGGTCGTTTGATCCCCAAAGTGGTCGTGACCCACAGGTTAAGAACCGCGGATCTAACCCATGTCAAAATGACAGCTTGGGCATTCTGGAGGGACTCAAAGCATGTTCCTTTAAGAAAAGGTGGAGGATGGGGGAAGATCAGCGGCATAGGGTAGGTGGGTAAGGGTTTCTAATGCTCTTCGAGCAGCCCTGCTATGCTTTAGGAACGAGCAGGTACAGCTTTTGTGGTGGGAAAAATTCCTTGGTTTATCTTTCCTGACCTTGTCCCTCCCCACTGAAGTTTCAATTTTGTTCAAGCATCTTCCTAATAAGTCCCTGTTATTATCCCATGTCCCTCAGCAAAAATGATCAAGATCAACTGCTCAGAATCTCAAATAACAGTTGCCATAGCTTCTGAGCTGATCAGTCTCCATCTTGAATTTTACCGGCCCAGGAGGGAAGCTACTCTTTTGCTCCCCTCCCAGCTGTTTTTGCGGCACCCTGAGGAAGCTAAGACACGTGTCATCAGTGACAGGTGGCAGTCAGCAGATGGGTGCAGAGTGGTTCTTGCAGTATTACACCACGAGAAGTTGTCTGCATCCGTCTACTGATTGCAGAGATGTGTTTAAAACACATTCTGTTTGAAGGGAATCCTACATTCTGTGTGATATGCAACCCTAATAGTAGCACTTTCTACTTAACCTTGTCTATGTGAATGTGTGTTATGATCCACATGCGGAAGAGTATTTGCAATAAGGAAAACTATAAAAACGACTCGTATTCTGTCAAAGCAGACAGCTATGTATCTCATTGTACCTGGCTCTGAGCTGACAAAGGCCAGAGGGACCAGATGTGGGAAGAGCCTTGTCCCAGCCTTGGCACCAGCTTCTCCCCATGCCTGTTCCCCATTTGTCTTTCCTCTCTGTGCCCTGACCTGTCCTAGGGAATATGCTTGGAGTGTTCCATACTCCCCTTGCCTTCTACCATGACCCCCTTTCCACTTATAGCTATCCTCACGTTCCCTGCTTCTGTCTTCAGACTCATCTCTGATATTGCTAGTAGAGGTGAGACCCTGGTATTCCTTAGACCGTGTTCTGGTCACTTCAGTGCAGTTGGTGGAAATCTCCACCTGACTAGTGACCTTGTCTGGAAGCAAGTGTGAAGTGATGGCGTATGGAACTCCTACCTCTATCAGCTCATCAGTACCAACAAATTCCAGCCCACGCTAGCAGCACAGTTAAATATTTACCAGCCCCGTGGTTGAGTAGATGATAGTAAATCTTCAGGAATGTTTCAACTCGATGTTCTTTAAGGAAATGTCACTGGAGGGAAAGGGAGAGATTAATTCTTCCTTCTTAGACTTTCCCAACAGGCAAAGCTTGTGTGCCTTTGCCTTCTGTGGGAGAGTCCCACGTGGGCTCAGGCTTTGACTTTGCACAAGAAGTTCCTGGAGGACAAGTATCACATCTTAATCTTTGATGTCTCCCTTAGGTCCTAGCAGCGTGCTCTTCATGGAAAATTAAGTGTGGGATGCTGCTGAGGAGAAGCTGCCCAGGCGCCTCGTTAGCACTTTAGAGAGTTCTATTTGCAAAAATGCATAGCCTTTTCTAGTCCATTTTACTGACAATTTTTTGTTGGGAAGTTTTGCGATCTGTGTTCTCTGTAATATGTATTACACATGTTTCTACCAAGAAACACTGTTTCTGAGTAACTGGCTTGTTTTCTGGAGCGAGCCCTCTATTTTCCTGTGGCCCTAGGAAGCATGCGACTGACAGTGGTTTGGACTGACTACCAGGAGACACGGAGAAAGGCATCTCACACTTATTCTGGGAAGGTCTCTTTTCTGCCACAGTGGGTTTTATCTGGATGGCCTGCCTCCTCTTTGTCCCCATCCCTAACTCACTGTGGGACTGACTGTGTGTTAGTTGGATGATGGAAAGTCTGTGGCTTCTTGTTTTGACTGCGATGGGTGCTTGCCTAGAGGAGCAGAGGAAAGAGTCAGTCTGTCCCTGACCCCCGCCTCTCCCCGTCCCCATGCCCTTGAGTCACTGCTGTTTGCTCTCTCCTCAGTGTTCTCCATGGCCCGACATGGCCTACCAAGTGAGCAGTGCCCCATCCCCCAGTTACAATGGCTCTCCAAACAGCTTCGGCCTTGGCGAAGGGTATGTCCAACCTTCTCCCTTTGCATCTCCGGGAGGGATGGTGGTGGCAAGTTCCTGTCCTGACCTTCTCCTCTGCCTCTTCCTTCTTTTCTACAGCTTGGCATTGATTTAAGTGTTGAGGGGTGCTAACTGATATTGCAACAATAACCATTCCTAGCCTTTCTCCCTGTTAAATTGTATCTATTGTGTTGTTGTTACTCTTGTTGAGAATAATATTACACAGCAAAACACACATACCGATTCAACAGTTTCTATATGTCCCTTTTAATGCAATTGGTTACATCCTTGAGCTGTACAAGC
Organism: Echinops telfairi; assembly: GCF_000313985.2. Lineage (NCBI taxonomy): Eukaryota > Metazoa > Chordata > Mammalia > Afrosoricida > Tenrecidae > Echinops > Echinops telfairi. Next base: position 576,897 of record NW_022103912.1, read on the forward strand.
ATTCTCACCTTTTTGTACGTTGTTCCTTCTCTTTTAGCGTAAGTGTACTGCCCTCTGAGTTGCCTAGCTAATCTTTCAAGTTGGCACTGTTAATTTGATTCCACAGGGACAGTTCGTAAGAGTATCATGCTCAAGGCAGACCATTTTTTAATAACTAGGTAAGCTAAACTATTTTTGGATTTTTAAGGGAAGCTCAGAAATATTTTTGGTGTGAAGTTTACAGATGATCTCCGGGCAGTAGTTTCAAGGGTTTGACCAATCATCATGAGTCCAGACAATCTAGAGTCCTAGAAAGTTTGACATTCTGTTCTTCATTTTGCCTCCTTTGATCATGATTCTTCTGTTGGAATCTTTGATCAAAATGGTACTAATGGTAGCTTTTGGTCTCATGAAAAGAGTCAGTTGTTTACGGAGGCAGTTGCCACACATTCCAAATCCGCATCTTCTTCCTGACTCTCTTTCCTCCTCTGCTGATCCAGGTGAACAGAGGCCATTTGTGCCTTGGATGCAAACTTTTAAGAGCTCAGGTCCTATTCAATGAACTAGGTGGTAGAACTGAAAAATTAAACATGTTATTAGGCCACAGAACTGGGATGTCCTACGAAATGATGACCTTAAACCCCCAAACCAAAGGGACCAACAGTCTTAAGTCGATTAGCTAAATATATAAGCAATCTGAGTTGCTACTCGTTTTTATTTTTTTGGTCATTGTAATTTGAGGTGGTACCCTCCAAAATTGGAATTTCCCTGGTGGAGGAGAACTTCCATAGCACACATTTTTCCTGCTAGGGGAGCATGGAGCAACTCACTCTGAGTTAGTGCACTCAGTGGCATTGCCTGGGAAGGTTCTCTCTTGTCACAATGAATTTTTTCATAAAAGCATTTTCACTTGAACCAGAGAACAGTGTGTGGCTATGGAATTTTGTCTCCTGCTTGTGAAAAATGCCACAGAAACTGTTGTGATGTTGAACACAGCTTACAGCGCTATGGGAAAAACTCAAGTGTATGAGTGGTTTTCTCATTTCAAAAAAGGTGAACTGTTGATTGATGACAAACCTTGTTCTGAACATCCGTCAGCCGCCCTAATGGACAAAAATGTTGACTCATAGTGCATTTGGAATTTGTTCCACAAGGTCAGACTGTTAATCAAACTTTGTAGTTTGAGGTTCTGAAGAGATAGCATAACAGTGTGTGACAAAAAACCCCTGATCTGTGGCATGTGGGGGACTGATTTTGCCACCACCACAATGCACCTGCTAATATAGCCATCTCAGTATGCCAGTTTTTGGCAAAAACAGCATGCCTCTCTTGCCCCATGCACCTTACTCACCTGACCTCACTCTGTGCAACTTCTTTTTGTTTCCACAATTGAAGAGGGACATGAAAGGATAGCGATTTGATGAGGTAGAAAAGGTGAAGAAAAACAAAAACAAAAAACGAAGGAGATGCTATCAGCCATCCAAGCAGATGTGTTTGAAAAATGTTTCCAAGAGCGGAATCGCAGATTTGACAATTGTATTAAGGGTAATGGAGAGTACTTTGAAGGTGATAAGGTTGTTTTGTAAAAAAATTAAATACATAGCTTTGAAAAAAATCTGGGTTTTTTTGAGGGGGGTAGCCCCTCCTATATTTTCACGCAATGCTTATAGTAATTGACTCTGCACCACTATCCTTAATCAATGTGATTTAAAAAATTACTATTAATGCCCCCTCCAATTTTTCCTCTCCCTCCTGCTCATCGTCACCACCAGTAAACTTTCTTCTGTATATGACATTAAGTAAAAAATATCGTTACTAAGATTCCAGTACATACATGCATAGGTATATTCCAAGCAAAATATTTAAACATGCCTGCAATCAGTGGATGGCTGTGGGCAAGCTCTCTCAGTGAGATACCTGTCTTTGTTCTGTTGGGGTATCCTCAAAAAAGGTACAGCCAAAACAGTGACTTTCAAGGGAACCTGTTGGCCAAGTAAATTCAAGACTGAAGATTCTGGCGACTGATTCTGGTGACTCCAAAGGAACAGTTATTAAAGATTTTATCAAGAGATGGGGGCTTATTATGAAAATGTAAGAACAAAAAAACAACCCCCCCCCCATTGTGGTAGTTACATAATCTGTTGTCAATCTGAGACTTATGAGTGAAGGGGTGGAGTTTAGTCTGTCAATCAGGCCACAGCTTGATGACCTCATTTGGAGGTACTAAGGAGAAAAATAGCTCGCTGGAGGTGGGACACATGTTCACTGCCTGCGAAACATTACTGATGCTGAGCCTGATAGAGCTACACTGATGCTGCTAGAGTTCTGGAGCTGGAGGAGCCGTGTGGAGACCCCTGACAGCGCTGAGATGCTTACACTACCACTGGATCCACAAGACTTTCCATCCACTGCCCTGCAATCTTCCTGTACTTGGCGTCATTGCATGTATTTTGTGAGTCTGAAGAGGATTTTATAGATTGGTATCAGACATATGGGCTATTATTGGACTTATGGACTTGATCTGGCCTGGCCTGGGATGTTTTCTCACGATTCAAGTGCTCCTGTATATAAAGCTCTTTCCTATGCACATATGAGTGTCCATGAATTTGGTTCTCTAGTTTACCCAGGCTGACAGAACCATACTGGTGAGAAAGGGCAAGGAAAACACAGGACATGTTTTCATCACGTGGTGCTTGTGCTCGTTTCCCAAGGGCAGAGAGAGTTGCCCTGTGACAGTTTTGTTGGGAAATCTTACTTTCTCCACCCTACAGCATTTATCCTGCTTTCAGACACCTTTTAGTTCCCAAACTGAGAGAACATTAAGAAGGGACACGGTTTGAGTTCCTCAAGGTGCCAGAAGAGCCGTCTTGATGTGATAAAAATAGATCAGACAATTATTTGGGAAGGTGTTGGAGAGATGGAAAACCCTTGCCTTCGGAAGTGGGTAGATATTGTTATTTACAAAATGCCTATGGTTTTTGTAGCAATGCTTTCTGGCAAGTGAGATTGTACAATGTTTATCTGTTTCTGATTGCCAGCACAATATCTTCAAGCGCTATATGAATAGCGTGTGTAGCTTATATCAAGACTGTTTCTCCTACTGTCTGAGTAGTGTTCCACTGTAGGTCAACAACACGTTTGTTGGGTCCCTTTCTTGGTTGGCAGGTACTTAGGTTCTCCCTCCTTGGGCTGTTGTGAGCAGTGCTCCAGGGAACATTGGTGTTCAAGTGTCTATTTGTCTCCGCTTTCGGACTAGGTTCTTTTGAGTATCTACCTAAGAGTGGAATTGCTCCGTCCTGTTTGGAGGCCTTTGGGGGACCCTCCACCCTGTGCCCCGTGCTCGTCTGCACCCATACCAGCAGTGGATGAGGGTTCCGGCTTCCGCACATACTCGCTAAGATTTCTGATTTTCTATTTTTGTTTTTAATCTGGTAGTCTTTTATCGAGTCAGAATTAACTTGATGGTAGTGGTGGGTTCATTTTAGTTTCGGTTTGGTTAGCCATCCTGTGGTTAGGTGCCAACTCATATCGACCCCTATGCACAACAGAATGAAACCCGCATCATGCTCACAGTTGTTATTTTCCCTGAACTCACCATTGCAGTCACTGTGCCAATCCTTCTTGTCCAGGCTCCTCCTCCCGAAAATCAAACCAAGCACACAGCCATCGAGTTGAGGCCAATGCATAGTGACTCTGTGGGACAGAGTAGCACTGCTCCCGGGGGCTCTAAGACCACAGCTATGTGGTAGATGGCAGTAGAGATTCACGTCTTTCTCCCTCTGAGCTGCTGGTGGTTTTGGACTGCTGACCTTGAAGTTTGAAGCCCAACATGTAACCCACTATGCCACCAGGAAGGGCTCCCGGGTCTTTTACCAAATCAGAAACACTAACATTAATTCACTGACGTTGAATTAATGTTGACTCATAGTTATCCTATAGGACAGGGCAGAACTATTTCGAGACTGCAACTCTTTACAGGAGTAGAACTGTTGCCCTTGCAGTTAACAGTGTAAACGCCACACCACCAGGGCTCCTCTCCAGGATCTTGTTAGTGGGAGTGAAATGGTTTCTCAATGAGGTTTTGATTTGCATCTTTCTAATAGCTGATGGTGCTTAGCTACTTGGTTACCCGTTGAATGTCCACTTTGGTGGAAAGTCTATTCATGCCCTTTTCCATTGTATGATTGGGTTATTTGTCTTTTTGTTATTGAAGTTTTATGTATATATTTGGTCACTAGATTCTTGATATATATATTGTCTCTGAAGATATTCTCCCACTAAGTACCTTGCCATTTTACTTTTTTGGTAAAACCTTTTGATAACAAGTTTTCTTTTTTTAAATTTTCATGATAGTCCATTGATTGGTTTTAATATTAGGCAAGCCATTGTTGAAAGCTAGATTTGACAGCATTGGCTCTGCCTTTTCTTTTAAGAATTTTAAGGTCTGACTTTGCACCTTTGAATATTTAACCCATCTTGGAATTGTCTTCCTGTTCCCTTTTTTACACACAGCAATTAAACTTATTGATTGATTGAAGAGATCCCTTCCGCCCCCAGTAGAAGGATTTAGCTAGCACCTTTTCAAAATTCAGATGTGTAGGTCTATTTCTAGATTCTGAATTCTGTTTTATTGGTCTGTGTGTCCACTGGTCTCCCAGGACCAGGCTGTGTTGGTTTGTTGTTTTCTTTTTTGGATTTTATATTGTGAATTGGATATAGGATATAACATCAGCCTTTCATCCAACAATTCATTCACACTTTGCTTCCTGTCACGGATGGCAGTTCTCTCAGTGTAACATGATTCATCCCCTTTTCCCTGTGGTTCTCATTTGTTTCCTCCTTCCTTTCTGCCTTCTGAATTTTCTCCTTGGGCAAATGCTACCCTTTCATGTGGTTGGCTATTCTAAGGAGTGTGTGCCTTCCTATTATTATAGTATCACCCTATTTGTCGTTAGGCTGAAAACTGAGTGCTGCAATGGGAGCTTTCAGTTCCGCGCTTGAAGGGTGATGTAGGACCATACTCTGGGGATTCCCACCAGTCTCCAGCCAGTAAGCCTGGTTTCCTTTATGATTTTGAACGGTGTTTCACATTTTTCTCCTCCTCCATCCAGGACCTTCTAGGATGATCCCAAGTGTTCAGTAGCGGTACCTAGGCACCATCTGGTTCTTCTGGGCACCTGGTTGTGGAAGCTGAGGTTTGTCTGGTCCATCAACCCATTAGATGAATTATTTCCCTGCAGCTTCAATTTTTCTCATTTTTCTTTGCTCCAGACAAGGAGAGGCTGAGAGTTGACCAATAGATGGCTGTTCAGAAACTTTTAAGAGCTCAGTCAGCATTCACCAAAGTTAGCTTTACAACACTGACCATGTAGACAATGCTAATGAGGATGGTACCCCTAAGACTATGCCCTTAAGCCCCTAGGCCCAGTGTCTGATTACTTTAAGGTGCTTGGTTAGGACTAAGAAGTTTTCATAATGTTGTCTCTTGTTTGTTCCACTTGATTCATGGATATATTTGTAGCACAAGTAAATATGTATATACAAATATCCTTTGTATAATCCTGTTCTCCTTCACACACCTGTTCAGGTTGTGTGCATATCTATCATTCTATATATCTGTACGTCCACTCATAGTTACTGCAGGATTTTGTCTATAACAGTATTTAGCTCTGTTGCCTCTAACTCTGGTATTCCTCCCTGTGTCTTCCTTTGCCTTCATCCTATTTTGCTGACCTCCCTCTTATTGTATGTTGCCTTCCTCTTAGCCAAGTTTATGTATGGTTACACTCTAGCGGTTCTCAACCTGTGGGTCGCGACCCCTTTGGGGGTTGAATGGCCCTTTCACAGGGGTCGCCTGATTCATAACAGTAGCAAAATGACAGTGATGAAGTAGCGATGAAAATAATGTTATGGTTGGGGGTCACCACCCCATGAGGAACTGTCTGAAAGGGCCGTGGCGTTAGGAAGGCTGAGAACCGCCATCTAGTTAGTCTGGTGTCTCACTTTCCCTTTCCTTCCCATTCTGGTAGCTTTCAAAGAACGTTCCTTTTTGTGCCATTGTTGTGTTTGTTTGGTCTTTATATGAGTGGTCCCATACAATATTTGGTTGTTTGTTACTGGTTTATTTCACTCCGCAGGATGTCCGTTCCGAGCTATTTTCACTACTGTAGTTGTATGTTGTGATTATTGATAGGTGACTCATAATGGCCCAGTGGACAACAGTACAAAACACCACCCAGTCCTTTGCCTTTCTCACAGTTGTTATTAGCATTGAGACCATCGTTTCAGCCAGCTTTTCTATTGACTCACTGTTTCACTAACCAGGCGATTCTTTAGGTACTGGTCCCTGTGTTAGTCTGGGTTGACTAGAGAAACAAATTCATAGACACTCATATGTGTGTAAGAGAGAACTTTATGTCAAAGAGCAATTGTACATTAAGAAAACATCCTAGCGTAGTCCAGATACAGTCCATATGTCCAATGTTGCTCGATATATCAATACTAGTCCATAAATTCCTCTTCAGACTCACGCAGCCATGCAATGATGCGGAATGCAGGAAGATCACAGGGCAGTGGTGGAAAGTCTTGTGGATCCGGTGGTAGTGGAAGCATCTCAACACTGGCGTGGGTCTCCATGTGGCTCCTCCAGCTCTAGGGCTCTGGCCCGATCCGCATAGCTCCATGTGGCTTGTCAGCACGAATGGCTTGCAGGGAGTCGAAGCAGAGAACGTGTCTGCCCTCCAGTGAGCTATTTATCTCCTTTGTGCCTCCAAATGAGGTCATCAAAGATTGACAGGCTAGACTCCACCCCTTTGCGAGTTGACAGGAGATTATGTAACTACCGCAGTCCCTCTGGATAACGTGTTCAGAGTATGTGAGGTGAAACCTGTCCTTTTGTCCTTCTAGGAGGCATTCTGCCCATATTTCTTCTGAGACAGATTTTTTTTTAAATCATTTTATTGGGGGCTCGTACAACTCTTATCACAATCCATGCATACATCCATTGTGTCAAGCACATTTGTACATTTGTTGCCATCATTATTCTCAAAACATTTGCTTTCTACTTGAGCCTTTGATATCAGCTCCTCATTTTCCCCTCCCTCCCCGCTCCCCCTCCCTAATGAACCCTTCATAATTTATAAATTATTATTATTTTGTCATATCTTACACTGTCCGAAGTCTCCCTTCACCCACTTTTCTGTTGTCCATCCCCCAGGGAGAAGGTTATATGTAGATCTTTGTAATAGGTTCCCCCTTTCTACCCCACCCTCCCAGTATTTCCACTCTTACCACTGGTCCTGAAGGGATCATCTGTTCTGGATTCCCTGTGTTTCCAGTTCTTATCTGTACCAATGTACATCCTCTGGTCTAGCCAGAATTGGGATCATAATAGTGGGGGGAGGAAGCTTTTAAGAACTAGAGGAAAGTTGTATGTTACATCATTGCAACCCTGCATCCTGACTGGCTTGTCTCTTCCCCGCGACCCTTCTGTAAGGGGGTGTCCAGTTGCCTACAGATGGGTTTTGGGTCTTCACTCTGCACTCCCCTTCATTCACTATGATATGATTTTTTGTTCTGATGAGCCTGATACCTGATCCTTTCTATACCTTGTGGTCACACAGGCTGGTGTGCTTCTTCCATATGGGCTTTGTTGCTTCTGAGTTAGATGGCAGCTTGTTTATCTTCAAGCCTTTAAGACCCCAAGATGCTATATCTTTTGATAGCTGGGCAGCACCACCTTTCTTCACCACATTTGCCTATGCACACATTTGTCTTCAGCAATCGTGTCAGGAAGGTGTGCATCATGGAATGCCAATTTGATAGAACAAAGTGTTCTTGCATTGAGTAAGTACTTGAGTGGAAGTCCGATGTCCATCTGCTGCCTTAATCCTAAACCTATAAATATGTGCACATAGATCTATTTCCCCACCATCTTATATAAATATATTCACATATGACAGATTTTGTTGTTGTTCTTATGTACAATACTCCTTGCCAACATCATAATTCAAAGGCCACACTTCCTCTTTGGTGTTCTTTGTTAGTCTCCACCTTTCCCGTGCAGATGAGGCAATTGGAAATACCATGGCTTGGGTCAGACATCCCTTGTTCCTTAAAGTGGCATCTTCGCTTTGCAACACATTAAAGAGCTCTTTTGCAGCAGATTTGCTTGGTACAGTATCTCCCCTTTGATTTCTTGATTGCTGCTTCCATGGGCCTTGACTATAGATGCAAGTGAGATCAAATTCTCGACAACTTCACTATGGCCTCTTCATGTTGTGTAGTGTTCACGTTGTGAGAATTTTTTATTCCTTCATGTTAGATATAATCCAGACTGAAGGCTGTAGTCTTTTGTCCATTGAAGCTGTTGGCTTTCCATAGGTGCCCTGACTAATACTGGGGTATTTTCCCTCTATTCCAGTCTTGAGGGCTTTCGTCAAGAAAAGGTGTTGGCCCTGGCTTCAGCCTCCAGTGAAGGCCTTCTGACCACTGACCAGCCTTGCTCTCGGGCCGAGTGCATTGGAAAGTGAACTAGTGCAGATGTGTTTAGGTTCAAGTTCAACACTTGATCATCTGTTCTCCCTTTGGGCCCATTTAAAATGTGTTCTATTTTTTGCTCTTTTAATTATTGTTTTTCTCTATTTTATTATTGTTTTGTTGTTGATTTTATGTTTTTTCATTTATACGAAACCCAAGGTAGGTAAATCTATAGAGATAGTAACTGGATTGAGTTTCTTGGCATTATGGCAGGAAAGGTTGGGAGGGAAATGGGGAGGGAAATGAGTACAAGAAAGAAGAAAAGTTCTAAATTTGATTGTGGTTGTGATTGCACAACTCTTTCTATATGTTTAAACTATTGAATTGTGGGATATGCAAATTATATGTCAATAAAACTATTAAAATTAATATCAAAAAGGGAGGGTGTTAGATTTTATCAAATTCTTCCTCTGCCTCCCTGATCATATGTGCTTCTCTTCCTTTGTTGTACTGATGGGAGTGTCACTTGGATTTTATAATGTTGGACCAATATCTTTATTCCTGGAATAAATCCCATTTGGTCCTGATTGAGGGCTCTTGTTACGCTGTTGAATTTTGTTCACTGGTGTTTTTCTGAGGATGTTTGCATCCATATGCATAACATTGTTAGCCTGCAGTTTATTTCTTTTCTTTCTTTTTTTCCCTTGCGGTGTCGTTGGCTGGTTTGGGTATAAAGGCTATGTTAGGTGCATAGAATGTTCTTTCAGCTTGTCTTTGGGAACAGCTTACACATTTCGAGGGAGCTTTAGACATTTCATGAAAAATATAATCACAAGATAATGGATTTTTAAATGAACTTTTTGAAGCCTCTTCATGTTGTTGTCAATTCTTGCCTGAATGTTTGGTAGAATTCCCCTGCAAAGCCCTTTCGGGGAGGACTGTTTATAAGTAGGGTGGCTTTGAACACTGGGTCTCTGACACTGTCTAGTTCCTCCTCTGTGTGGGTGGGCTATGGGCATCTAAGAATGTGCCCGCTTCCTCTAGCTTATCAAGTTTGTTATTTTGCAACTCATGTCATTTGACAATTCTCTGTATTCCTGATAGGTCAATTGTAATGTCTCTATTTTCATATTTTACTTTAGTTATTTGCATTTTTGGAGGTTTTTTCCTTGTCCGTCTAGCTAAAGGTTTGTCAATTTTATTGATCTTTTAAAAAACCCTCTGGGTTTGTTTGTTTATTTAGTGTAAATCATTTTATTGGGGGCTCTTACAACTCTTATAACAATCCATACATCAATGTATCCAGCACATTTGCATATATGCTGCCATCATCATTATTAAAACATTTTCTTTTCACCTGAGACCTTGGTATCAACTCCTCTTTTTTTCCCTCCCTCTCCCAACCTCCCACTCTCGTGAACCCTTGATACATTATAAATTACTGCTGTTTTCATATCGGACACCATCCCTAGTCTCCCTTCACCCTCGTTTCTGTTGTTTGTCCCCTTCGGTCGCGGTGGGGTGTCGACAGGTCCTGACATCTGGGTTTATTGGTTCTCTGTATTTCTATTTTATTTGTTTCTGTTCTGATCTTTATCACCCCCCGCCCCGCCCTTTTTTTTTCCTCCTGGCATGTTTAGGCTTGGCTTGTTCTTCTCTTTCTAGTTTCTGGAGTGCTTGAGACCTTTATTCTTTATTTTACAGGCATTTATTGCCACAAGCTTCACTCCGTTTACGGCTTTCTCTCTTTCCCATCGGTCTGTGATTAAAAAAAATTCTTCCTTGGCTCCTTGGTAGTTTAATAGCGTATCCTTTCATTCATTTCTGTTTCTGTATTCTCCAGGTTATTGTCTGGTTTTGAGATCTAGCTCTGCTCTGTGGTAGTTCGAGAAGACACTGTCTGAATTTAGTCTTTTCAAATGTATCAAGACACTCTTTGTGCCCTGACATGTGGTTTCTCTTGGAGAATGATCCATCTGCGCTGTAGCTGAGTGTGTATTGTGGTGTGCTTGGGGAGAGAAGTTGTGGAGTGGGCCTATGCTTGGGAAGTCTAATTGTTTGATAGTGTCATTCAGGTCCTCTGTTTCCACATTTATCTTCTTTCCAAATGTTGTTTCCATTTTGGAAAGTAATGTATTGAAGTCTCCAAGTTTTGCAGCACCATTTCTCCCTTCAATTCTACCCATGTTTGCTTTATATATTTTAGGTACCCCAACTTTGGCTGCATATACCCTTATGATTATAATATCTGTTTGATAAATTTTACCCTTTATTATTAAATAATAAATGTATATCTATCTTTATGTCTTCTGATAGATTTTGCCTTAAAGTTCACTTTGATATTAAGATTGTCATCTCAGCTGTATTTTGGTTATTATTTTCATAAAATATATTTTTCCTCATTCTTTTACTTTCAACCTCTTTGTATCCTTGGATTTAAATGGTGTCTTTTGTAAAAAGAATAACTTTGGATCGTGTTTTTAATTCACTCTGCCTTTTGAACACAGCATATTGTTCATTTACATTTCCTTATGGGCTGACTTATCAAGACAGGGTTGGGAAGTTGGGAGAAATGTGTACTTAAAAGTGACCCTTCTACGTATGTTCCTCAGAAGAGTCATTCGTACGAGCAGCTACACTTCATGAGTTATCAGCTCCTGTGAGTTTCAGGGTCCTCCTCTGTGAAGTGAGGAGAGCCCTTGCTCCCTCACAGGTGGTGTGAAGATGGGACGGATTGATACACGTGGCGTCCTTAAGGGCGGTGCCTGACAGAATGAGCTGGAGCAAGGGTTTGCTCCTACTAATATCCTGAGAATCCCACCTTGAGATTCAACCTCTTGTCAGTTACAGGGGCTGGGAGGGTCTTCGTGACTCTCAGCCAGCTGTGTGACACTGAGGTGGGATTCTGTCCCAGCATCCACAGATAGATCTTTAGGGGGAAACTGAGAAGGTTGGTTCAACAATGGGGCCAAATTGCAAGTGCTTCCTCACTGCAGAATAATGCCCATTGGGTTTCCAGGCTGGGTCAATGCTGGTTAGAGACATGCTCCAGCTGTGAGACCTGGTTTGGCTGTAGTTCTCCAGGTGCTGAATGACTGTGAGGGTTGAGGTTGCCTTCATTCAAGTCCTTTTGGTCAGCTTGCCCTCCCCTGGCTGTGTGGAGGCTTGGAGTGGAAACTCCGAGCAGGAAGTGGTTATTAGTTGCCTCGAGTCAGTCCCTGGCTGACTCACAGCAAATTCTTACGTTCCTCTTCACGTGGGTTTCTTGGCTTTCCCTCCTTTTATTTGGGAAAATAAACACAGCACAGCATAGTTTTCTCATGCGTAGTTTGGGCTATAATCTTTGTGGAACTCGATGGCCAGGTAGCTACCGTCTTCCATGGCAGTTCTGATCCAAACAAACCCAGAGCTGCGGGGTCTTGATGGTCGCTGCCGCTTACTCAGGGTGGTTGTTACGTGCCATCGAGGTGGTTCCCACCAATAACGACCCCATGCACAACAGAACAGAACGCTGCATGGCCCTGCACCGCCCTCACAGTTGTTCCTGTGCCTGAATTCATTGTGCCCATGTGTCAATCCATCTTCTTGAGGGTCTCTGTTTTTCTCTGCCCCTCCTTCTCCAGGGACTAGTCTCCCCTGACAACATGTCCAAAGTGTGTAAGATGAAGTCTTACAATAGCCTCTATTGAACCAATATAGCCTCTACTGAACTCAAATACTGAACTCAAACTCTATTGAACCAAAATAGCCTCTATTGAACCCTTTGGCTGTACTTCTTCCAAGACAGAAGTGGGGTGGTGGGGTGGGGGTTATCATTGCCTGGAACACTGTCACCTTTCAGAGCTCCCAGCCACTCACTGCCATTGAGTCCGTTCTGATCTTTAGCCACCTTTACGGACAGAATTGAACGGACCTTGTGGGTTTTCAAGGCAGTAAATCCTTATAGGTATAGAAAGCCTTCTCTTTGTCTTGTAGAGCAGCAGCTAGGTTTGTACTGCCCACCCCATGGCTAGCCAGAGCACCTGCAACCCATTAGAAAGGGCTAGTTAGGGGCAATGAAGTATTTAATATTGACGCCTGTGCTCCTTTCCTGTTGTTTCTCTAACCCAGGGAATTCTAGGGGCCCCACTTAATTTAAACAAGTTCTGCAGAATAATGCAGGCCATAGCGGCAGGGCCGGGAATATACTGTTCGGTGATGAGGGCAAGCGATGCGAGCAGACACTGCCCCGGCGCCTCCTCTCCCTCCTCTCAGGTTCCCCTCTTTTTCAGCAACAGTTCTCCGACGCACCCAACGGAGGCCCTGCCCCTGGGCGGCAGCGATGTAAGTGTTTGCAGCAGGGTGCTGGGCTGGCCGTCCTGGTGAGTCCCCGCAGCCACTCAGGGCCCCTTCTCTCTGCCTGCAGCACCTCCTCCCATCAGCCTCCATCCAGGATGCCCAGCAGTGGCTACACCGCAACCGCTTCTCCCAGTTCTGCCGGCTCTTCGCCAGCTTCTCCGGTGAGTGCCTGTCAACTGGGCCGAGAACCACACGGGTCTTAGGAGCACTTCACAAAGCAAGTACCTTCCCAGGCTGCCTCACCACCCTGCCCTGCAAGGCTGTGGTTTTAGACAAAACGCAGAAGAGGGCCGCCTTCAGTCAAGGGCTAGACACACAAGATCCTGCCCTAGATGTCCCTAGGCCAGGGGACTGTTAGAAAAGTCCATCTAAGTGATTCAGTCGCAATCCCTTTACCTAGTATTCTCCCTACCCCCACCCCACCCCACCCCAAGCCAAGTGGTAACACACAGTTTTATGAATTTCAAAATCCAAGCAAAACTTCTGTGTTGTGAGCAGGCAGGATAATGGTTACTGCAGACATGACGTGTGCAAGGCGAGCGTGAGAGGCCTCTGAGGGACAGACGAGGTTCCACCCCGTGGTCTGCTTGCTGCTCAGACAGGTGCACTCAGACTGGACATACAGTGTAGAAAACTGCATGCATGTGGGGGGGAATGGGAACAGGGGCACATAGTGAGGGCTTACTGGTTTCTCCACCTGACACCTCTTGGGCTGTGACCTTCTGATGTCATTGTGCTTTATGCCCTTTCTCTCCCCATAGACTCTGCGGTGCCTACTGGGAGAGCGAGGCTCTCAGTTTCCCCTTGCTCATTGCATTCCTCATGCCACTTGCAGGACTTGAGAGCTACATTGGGACGGAGCATTTCTCTGTGCCCCACTCATTAGGCTCATTTCCCTGCCTAGGTGCCGACTTGCTGAAGACGTCCCGGGACGACCTGGTTCAGATCTGCGGCACCGCTGACGGGATCCGGCTCTTCAATGCCATTAAAGGCAGGTGGGTGCTGGCTTCCTGGGGAAGCTGCTAGAGGCAGCCACCCGACCCCAGAAAGCCCAGGCTGCAGTCTCCTGGGTTTGAGACAATTGGCCACACTGAGTGGGGTGGGCATGAGGTACCAACTGCAGGTCGAGGTGGGGACTGTGGCGAGGCCATTTCAAAGCAGTGAGATGGTGATAGGAGATTCTTCAGCAGGTCCATCTTAAGGAGCTTTCTCAACTTGACTGGAATCTTCCCATTTGAATTGGATCTTGGACCCTTATTCCTTTCCCCAGGCCCCCAGATACTTGCCCCCAAACTGCCTCTTCCCGGAGGGAAGCCATGGTTATTCACATCCTGTGAGCGGGACTACTTCTGTGATGGTGGAAGTGTCCCGAGACCGCTCTGTCCAGTGTGATAGGCACTAGCCCACCTCCACTCCCCGAAGTGAGCACTTGAACTGAGGATAAAGGACCGTCCAACTGAGTTTTCAATATGACTTAATTCTGTTCACTGTTTTAATAGCAACGCGTGGACGTGGGAATTTTCGTGAGAAAGCATAGGTTTGAACCCTGCAGCTGTGTTTTACAACTGTGCTACTCAGATAAAGTACAGCCCCTCCATGAAAGGTGCTCTCGGTCCCCGCAGCTCTGGAGCAGCCATCTTGACTCCGCCCTGAGGCCTGCCTCATGCGCTTTCCGTTTCTTTGCTGGGACAACAGCCTGCTATGGGACAACCTGGGACAACGGGTCCCTTCTGTGTCTTTCCTCTCTTGCCAGGAACGTGAGGCCCAAGATGACTATCTATGTCTGCCAGGAGTTAGAGCAGAACCGGGTCCCCCTGCAGCAGAAGCAGGACGATGGTGGGGACAGCAGCCTCTGTGGTGAGTTACTGGAGAAGACCCTCTACCTCAGGGCCAGGTAGGAGGCTGCAGAGGAAGAGGAGGACACAGCAGCCATAAGCAGCCCCCTTGCTGAGAATGTCTCCCCGGTGGGCCTCATTCTGGTTTTGTGCAGGAAGGGATTTTTAAGTCTGATCATGGAATTGAACTGTTAGAATGAGAAGCTTCTCCTGGAATATCAGCCTAGCCACCTATTTTCCACCTGAGGAACCTGAGGCCAGAGAGGAGATGTATTCCACCTCACCCCTCAGGCCAGCTCATACTCGTTGGCAGAATGCGCAGTTGGGCTTTCCCTGTGGTTCGAAATAGACAGTGGGCAACCAGCTGCTCTGTTGGAGACTTGATGTGTTAGACAGGGTTCTCTAGAGAAACAAAGCCACAATGGTAATAATTTTATATATATTTATACAGGTATAGATATATAACATAAGAAATAAACAATTAAATTATAAAACAGTACACATGGCTCAGAGCAACTCACTCCCATGAGACACTGGCTGTCCTTCAAGTCTTGAGGGCCGCTGGGTAGTCCTCTGTAGAGCAATTCAGGCTATCTGGGCACAGGCAGCAAACAGCAAGGCAGGTCACCAACAGTCGGCCAGATGACAGAGTCCCACAGTCCCCAGCTCAAGAGATGTAAATTCCAGTGGTGTGGCGAAGCAGGTCTTGAAGGAACCTCAAATCACAGTGACACAGTCCACGGGTTAGGTGTGTAGCTTGCACATTGAGGCACAGAACAAGCAAGGCAGCTGCACACTAGTACCATGATCAAAGAGTAAGAAACAAGAGAGGTGAGGCTCGCCGAGCCATTTACCTCTCCGCCCTTCAATTAATCCCACATGGGTTTATCGGCCAGGTTGGCACCATAAACTAACTACCTCCCTGGATTTCGCTGAAGGTGTTTCCTAGGAAGCTCCCTTTGGCTTTGGGTTGCTGCCCATGTGAAGGGTCCCAGAGCACCTCAAGAGCATGTGACTTTTGGGGGCTGGCAGTGTTGAGGCAGTTCGATGAAGGTAAGGCTACATGCTTTGGGATTAGCTATCCTTGGATACCAGTGCTGGCCTTAGGGCCTGCTGGTCATGTGACTGTGGGCTAACTATCAAGGACTCGACCTCACCTTCTACATGTGCAGGATAAATGTAATAGTCCCTCTCTCCTAGAGCAGTGGGGTTTAAACGAGGTGATGTGTGTAAAGTGCTTTGCTTCTGAGCACCGGTGAGTTCTGCAGGTCTGATGGCTGCCCCAGCTCAACACCTGAGTGGGCAAGCACAACTGTATGTCTTCTGCAGAGAGGCCCAGAGTGCCAGCCCAGCCTGTCTGTCTCTCTCGGCCGCCAGTCTCCCAGATCAGCCACCTTTTCTTGAAAAGCCACTACCTCGTGGGTTTTCCATGTGCGCACTCACTTGCTTTTCATACCCGCCCACACCCCACACCCCACACCCCACACCCATGACGCAATTATTTTTGTTTCCCCTGGAGAACAATGGTTCTCCAGCCCACAGTGGTTGGCTGCCCAAGATCACAGTGTTGCCAGGGCTGGAGCTACAAGGTCCAAACAATCAAGCCCTGGAGCCTGGCTTCAGAGTCCCTACCTGACCCCTGTCCATCTCTAGTGACCCTCTTCTCTCGGACTTGCCTGTGAAGGGGAATCTGAGTTCTGTGTGCTCCCACCCATAGAGAGACCACAACCCAGTGTGAGGTCCTGCCGTCGGCAGCTCTCGGGGCTCATCACATGACTTCACCTCGCTGTATGCCTGAGTGGGTGCTGTCCTCAGGGCTCACCCTACATCTTCGGGGGTTGTAGAAATTGCACAGGTCTTTGGTTCCAGTGCAAGGAGGGGTGGGGTGGATGAGGAGCAGAGTTAGGGCCTGAATCAAGACTCGTCTGCTCTGGGGCCTCTTGTGTTTACTGAGCGTTCTATGCACACCTGAAGAAGCCATGGTGATTAGTGGGCTGCTAACCACAAGGTCAGGGGCTCAAACTCACCAGCTGCTCTACAGGAGAAAGATGAGGTTTTATGTTCTCATAAAGACTGACAGCTTTGGAACCCAAAGGGGCTCTGCCCTATGGGGTCACTATGAGTTAGAATCGACTTGATGACAGTGAGCGAGTCCTCTGAAGGAGTCCTGGTGGCACATTGGAATAAGCATCGGACTACTAACTGCATGGTTAGCAGTTCAAACCTAGCAGCTGCTCTGAGGGAGAAAACGGAGGCTATCTTTTCCCACAAAGATTTAGCCTTGTAAACCCTAGGAAGCAGTCCTGTTGTGTCGAATGGGATTGCTGTCAGTGGAAATTGACTTGATGGCCGCGGCGTGGCTTGGCTGGTGTGGTTTGAATCCCTCTGTGCGGTGGTCAAGTTCAGCCAGAGGCAGAAGAACCGATGATAAGACTGTGCCAGTGTCAGCTGATCGCTCTTTGGATTCCTTTTGCTAGCTGTGCAATTTGATTTAGAGTAAAATCAGATAGCGTGGAACTAACTCCGAAAAGCTGAAAAGTGAAAAACAGGAGTACAATTAAAATTCTGTTAGAAAAAGGAATCTTATTAATGACGCTTGGGATCCTTATCTGGTATTGGAAGGAAGTAGGCAACCACCTAGTTCTTTGATAAAAAATTTGTGGGTCAGCCAGTTTGAAATCCAGGAAAATCATATCTGTTTGTGTGTCTAACCCTGGGGCCTCAACCCATCTCCCATCCCTTCAAAGGGAGCCACTATTTATTTTTAAAATATTGGATCTGTGATGAGATTAAAAAAAACAACCACCAAAAACCAAGGGCTCTTCAATTGAGGTGGAAATTGGGAAATCCTTTACTTAATCCAGCTGTGGTACTTTGGGGAATTAAGGCCACCTAGGGAACTTGCTGGTTTGGGTTTTGAGTAGGAATGTCTGGTTACCTTCTGCCTGCTCACAGCACACACACTCCTGGGGCTTCGCCAGCCAAGCTCTGCATGTGAGGAGGAAGGTCAAGGGGAGAGCTGTGGGGTCTTTCTCACTGGCAACACACTTTCACCGTCACTTCCAATCTCTGCCGCGGGAGCCACCACGAGCCCTTTCAACAGTGGGAAAGGGCCAAGGGCCTGGGACTTTATTCTCCTCCCCTGCACCGTGCTGCCAATCGGGAAGCTTGTTGCCAACACAGATTTCTGTCAGCCCTTTTCCCTCCAGCCCCCACCCCAAATGCGTGTCCTTAGGCGTGGGCTGGTCCAGAACTCTCTGTTTAATGGATCTGGTGCCAGTGCCCGCAGCTGTGGAGCTCCTCCCAGGCAGGTACCTGGTGCAGCCAGATCCCCCTCACTCCCAGCCACCCCGTGCCCCCACCAACCCCTCAAGGCACGGCACCCTTACAAAGCAGTGCACTGATTTCTCAGGGGACTGGTGGAGTGGGAGCAGGCAAGCTCGTGCTAATTTAAATAGCCCCTAAGAACTAGGTACTTGGTCTTTAAAAGGACCTTTCCCTTCCTCTTCAGTGTACCATGCCATCTTTTTGGAAGAGCTGACTGCCTTGGAGTTGATTGAGAAGATTGCCAATCTGTACAGCATCTCTCCTCAGCACATCCACCGAGTCTACCGGCAGGGACCCACAGGTATCCACGTGGTGGTGAATAATGAGGTGAGAGGCACTGTCCCACTCCCCACTCGCTGGCTGGGATGGGGGCAGCAGAGTCTTAGGTCAGTCACACGCCCAGTGGGGATTGGAGTGGCTTTACAAAGATAGCACTGGCTTTCACCTACTGCCCTCTGCTCTCGATTGCAGGGGCTACCTGAAAGGCTCTGTGGGGAGGAGTTCGATCGCCGCATCTGGGCTCTGGATAGTTGCTGCTGAGAACCTGTTATTCCCACCTGGGAAAGGGGCTAGAGATAACCTGGAGCACAAACTCTCTGTCCTCTAGTAACTGAGTCCAGCTATAGAAGGGAGGAGGGGCCTGTCTGTATGGGCAGCAGTCCCCATGCAGGCCTTTCAGAGGAAGAGGACCTGGCCTGAGGGCTGTGTGTGCAGGGGGTGGCTAGCAGGAGAAGTGGCAGTGCCACAGTTTTCCTGGAGGATGGAGCACAATTTATCTGACGCCACTCATGGCTAAGGAGGTGACTGGTACACCACCGAGTGACAAATGTAGACATGATTTGCATGTTTGGATAAGCTTGTTTTAAAAATAAGCTTGTTCACCCTGCTACTCTCTTAATAATAAAACTGAGTGCTGGCTGCACCTGGCTACTGTTCCAAGCTCACATTTACTGACTCATTGAACTCTGAGAATGTGCCCTAGAGCTGGGCACTATCATCTCTCTCTCTGGTGAAACCCAGATTCAATTATTGACAATGAACTTCATGTGCAGCCACTGCCCGTCTATCAGTGGAGGCCTCTGTGTTGCAATGACATGAAACAGAGCTTCCCAACTAAGGCAGACCAGACCCAAAAGGCCGGGTGATTACTTCTGAAAATTAGCCCATGCCAGTGCTTTGTATCGCGACGGCCACACCTCGCCATGCGTCAGGCTGGCATGAGGTGGAGCTGGCTTGAAAGCTGCTAGGAGGGCTTATAGAGGAGACTAGACTTGTGGCTGGGAAATAGAGAAAATGTGGGCTTTGAAATCGGACTGGTTTCCCCTACTACTTTCTGGTGGTTGAGTGACCTTGAGCAAACTTACTTCTTTGAGGCCCAGTTTTCACATGAGACAGGACGGTAGTAAGGATAAATGAGAAATCTTCTCTGGCACCAGGGGACGTTAAGTAAGTGGTGGAGTTCTTGGGGGGCAAACAGTGCTTGGCTGTTAACAGAAAGACTAGAGGTTTGAACTCACTCAGAGGCACCTGAGAAGAAAGATCTGGAAATCTCCTGCACAAGGAGCCACCAGGAACCGACTTGTTCATGCAGGCCCTTGCTTTTGGGGAACACATGATGGACCGATCACAGATCTTTTTAGATTCCATCTGAGTACAATGTAAGGCTTTTAGTGATCTGTATGTTTCTTAAATTGTCATTATTAGTAATAATCCTATTTATAATTACATTGTGCTATTTATAATTACAATCGTTATCAAGCCCTTCAACACCCCACATTTCTTTCTTTTTAAAAAATCATCTTATTGGGGGCTTATACAACTCTTATCACAATCCATTGATCCATCCATTGTGTCAAGCACATTAACATCCCACATTTCACAGGCATTTCGTTTCAATCTTGGAAGTTGAGAAAGTGATTTCCCCCCCACCTCTTTTTCAGTTAGTATAAGAAGTCAAGCAATTTAGAACAGCAGAGAACAAATGTTGAAAGTTCATTACCTTCATCCTGTCGTTTGAGAAGGGTTTCTGTGACGTGTATCCTGTCAACAGACACGCATTCTGTGTATGGGAGTATGTTGGTGGTGGGGTAGAATGAAGACTACTATATTTATCTGCTACTTGCTCTTTTTTGTCACCAAATTGAAATTCCTTCCATATTATTAGCTTAAAATCAAGTATGATAATCTTTCTACAGATCAGCTAAATGAAACCCTGACTACTCCTCTCAGAAAACATCTGGGTAGAATTAGGGTCATGACAGTGGGGGGCGGGGGCATTAAAAAAACATAGGAAAACTGTGTGTGTCATTGGTGCTATACTGCACCCTGACTGGCCTGTCTTCTTCCCACGACCCTTCTGTAAGGGGACGTCCAGTTGCCTACAGATTAGCTTTGGACTTCTACTCCACACTCCCCGCTCATTCCCATTATGTTTTTTGTTCTGGGTCTTTGATGTCTGATACCTGATGATCACATCGATACCTCATGATCACACAGGTTTGTGTACTTCTTCCATGTGGGCTTTGTTGCTTTTCAGCTAGATGGTTGCTTGTTTATCTTCAAGCCTTTAAGAGCCCAGATGCTATATCTTTTGATAGCCGGCACCATCAGCTTTCTTCACCACATTTGCTTATGCACCTGCTTTGTCTTCAGTGATCATGTTGGGAAGGTGAGCATCTCAGAATGCCAGATTATTAGAACAAAGTGTTCTTGTGTTGAGGGAATACTTGAGTAGAGGCCCAATGTCCATCTGCTACCTTAATACTAAACATATAAATATATGTACATAAATATATTTCCCCATCATCATATATAAATATATTTACATATGTACATGCCTGTATTTAGATGATCCTAATTCTACCTTAAAAATCTGACTAGATCAAAGCATGTCCATGGGTACAGATAAGAGCTGGAAACACAGGGAATACAGGACAGATAAACTCCTCGGAACCAATATTGAGAGTAGCCATACCAGGGGGGTAAGGGGAGAAAGGGGGAACAGATCACAGTGACCTACCTATAACCCCCTCCCAGGGGGATGGACAAGGGGGTAAAGAGAGATCGTGCAAGACATGAAAAAATAATAATTTATAAATTATCAAGGGTTTATGAAGGAAGGAGGGAGAGGGAGGGAGGGGAAAAATGAGGAGCTGATACCAAGGGCTCAAGTAGAAAGAAAATGCTTTGAAAATGATGATGGCAACATATGTACAAATGTGCTTGACACAATGGATGGATGTATGGATTGTGATAAGAGTTGTACGAGCCCCCAATAAAATGATTTATTAAAAAAGAAAGAAAGAAAATATCTGGGAAGGTCAAAGTGCCCAGATCAACATTCCCTTGTGGTGGCAAAGGAGGCTTACTACTTTGCATGTAAGGATAACTTTCTGGGAAGGTGAAAGCCAGGACTGCAGTACACTTGCATTTCCACAGATCCCTGAGGAAGGTCCTTCTTAGCTTTTCGTGGGTCCTGAGAGTAGGCAATTAAGCAAGTGAAGCAGAGAGCCGAACTCAAAGCCCGTCTCAGCTTAAGTAGGTGATTCCTGTTCCCTGAAGTCTCTTTGACTCTTAACCCCAACTCAATTGGAAACTTCTGCGACTTAATTGCAGCCTGGCCAGCTGCACAGCCAGCTCCTAGGTTGCAAGGGCACTTGATTAAACGAAAGAGTAAATGATTAAGCCTGAGTGGGCTCTGCTTAGGGCTTTGCATGCCAGGAGCCCTGGAGGGAGCAGGTCCGCAGTATAGAATAATATTGCACACATCATTAGTCTTGTGGGGAGGGGAGGGGACCACACATTGGGCAGTAATCCAGAGCATGCAATACCATTTTCTTGCATTTTCAGTTTGGAAAAAGTTTGCTTTCATGTTGGTGTGTGTGTGTGTGTGTGTGTGTGTGTGTGTTGTGTTTATTCTTTAAATTACATTGTGAAAAGTAGTGGACGTGTGCAAAGAAGTATATGCAGCCTATTTGTACAGCAGTTGGAGAAAAATGAGACTTCCGACTCCTGTAAAGAGCTACCGTCTCGGAAACACACAGTTCTCCCCTGTCCTGCAAGGTCACTGCTAGTCAGTATCAACTTGATGGCAGTGAGTTTGGCTTTGGATGCCAGGAAGGACAAAGTGTCACATTCATTGTCAAAAATAATGCTTCACAGTCCGTCCTGAAGCGCAAGCTCTCAGTCATAGGCTGATCCCACTACACCGACCAGGGAGACCGGTCCATGTGATGGCAACTCAAGCTTCTCATCAACCGATAGTGCAAAAAACGAAGATTTTTACCAACCTGTGTAATCTAAAATTGGGCAGGCATGCCATTACGATCCGTTGATATGCTGGTGATGGGAATGGGAGAGTGGAACAAAGGGTTGGCAGTTGTACAATATGGGCATATGTTGGGGTCTTAAAAATGAAAGAGGAACAATTTATCATCTTTTAATTCTGTTTTCCACAAAGCCTTGAGTTTTGCAAGACCAGAAACAGTTGTTTTCAAGTTCTTTTTTGATGATATAAATGATGATTGTCAGGTGGACTTTGCAGGAGGGAATACGTAGGGATTAAATTGGCCACATCTGTGAGGGAAAAGGACCAAGGAGCTCAATATAATCAGAGCATAGCCAGGAGCCAAATACAGAATGGACCATCAATTGCTCGTGTGTAAGTTCAGGTTGAAGCTGAAGGAAATGAAAAAGCTCCATGAGAGCCAGAATATAACCGCAAGTCTATCCCCCTGAAGTTAGGGACCTTCTCAAGAACAGATGGATGCTCTCCACATTAATGGAAAATTGTGAGATGACAAAAATGTTGTCTGGGATATTCGTTAGTGAAAAAAAAAAGTATATATTGTCTGGGAAGAACCCAAAAGGTCTCTAAAAAGACAAGAAAGAAAGAAAGAAAGAAAGAAAGAAAGAAAGAAAGAAAGAAAAGACCAAAGTGGATGTCGGAAGAAACTTTGCAACTTGACTTTGAGTGTAAGTAGCCAAAGCATCCTGAAGAAATGGTGAAGTAAGAGAGCTGAGCAGAAGATTCGGAGGACAAAGCAAGATGTGCACAGACTAGAGCTGGAAAACCAGGAGGGGACACCACGTGGGGCATTTTTCGAGCTGAAAGAACTAAAAAACTAAATTCAATGCTGAAGAATTCTGTGTAAGTAAATATTGACTCATGCAAGGAGCAGCTAAAGAAAATGGAGAGTCACTGTATCAGAAAGAACCGGTTGATGTGTATGATCAAGAAGCGATGGTGTTTAAAGAAGTTCAAGCTGCACTGAAGGCATTGGCAAAAAACAAAGCAGTAACAATTGACGATACTCTTGAGATGTTCGAACAAACCCAGGTAGCCCTGGAGGTGCTTCTTGTCTATGCCCACAAGTGCGGAAGACAGCAACCTGGCCAAAAGAAACCCACATTGTGACCATCCCTAAGAAGGGTGGTCCAAAATGGGAAAAGATTTTACAGTATCATTAATATCCCACAGAAGTATAATTTTTCTGAAGAGAATTAAGTGATTGTAGCTGCAAATCAACAGAGAACTGCTAGAAATGCATGCTGGGTTCAGGATAGGACATAGAACGTGGACTATCACTGCTGGAATCAGATGGATCTTGGCTGAAAGCAGAGAAGACCAGAAAGATGCTTGCTTGTGTTTTATTTAGTATGAAAAGGCATTGCTTGTATAATATAGACCACAGCAAATTACGGATATCACTATGAAGACTAAGAATTCCAGAACCCTTAATTGTGTTTGTGTGGAACCTGTACATAGACGATGTTAGACAGGGTTCTCTAGAGAAACAAAACAAGGACACTAACAATTTTATATATATTTATATAGATTGATAGATAACATAAGAAATAAACAGTTAACTAAATTATAAAGCAGTACAAATGGCTCAGTACAACTCACTCCCGTGAGACAGTTGTGAGACACTGGCAGTCCTTCAAGTCTTGATGGCCATTGGGTAGTCCTCTGTAGAGCAATTCAGGCTATCTGGGCACAGGCAGCAAACAGCAAGGCGGGTCACCAACAGTCAGCCAGATGACAGGGTCCCACAGTCCCCAGCTCAAGAGATGTATATTCCAGTAGCGTGGCAAAGCAGGTCTTGATGGAACCTCAAATTACAGCGATACACCCCATGGGTTACGTGTCCCACAGGTAGTGTAGCTTGCAAATTGAGGCACAGGACAAGCGAAGACAGCGGCACACTGGTCCGATGATCAAAGAGCAAGAGACAAGAAAGGGGAAGCTCGCCGAGCCACTTTTCGCTCCGCCCTTCAATTAATCCCACATGTGTTCATTGGCCATGTTGGCACAACAAATCTTAACTATCTCATATACCGAAAGGCAATTTTTGGGGGTAGAATACAGGATACTGAGAGGATTAAAATCAGAAAAGGTATGTTTTATCCTTCCACTCTCTTTATTCACTCTTTATGCCGAGCAAATCATCTGAAAGCATAGACCGCATAACGAGAATGCGGTCTCAGGCTTGGAAAAGGAGTCATTAAGAACTTGTGATATGCAGGTGTCACGGCCTTGCGTGTGACAATGCAGAGGACTTACAGAATGTTCTGATGAAGAACAACACCTACAGCCTTCGGTGTGGAGCAAGGACCGCACACCTCACCACAAAGAAAAGGAAACCCTCACCATTGGACTGCTCAGTCGCAACTGGAGTAAAGACCAAAGCTGCCAAGGCTTTCATTTTACTTAGGTCCACAATCAGTGCCCATGGAAGCAGCAGTCAATAGATCAAACAGCGTATTGCATTGGACAAATCCATTGCGAAAGACCTTTAAAAATGGTCAACAACAACAATAACAAAGATGTCACTCCTGAGAAGTAAGGTACACCTGACCCAAACCCTGGTATTTTCAATTGCCTTTATACACACGTGAAACTGAAAACGTAATAAAGAAAAATACCTTTGGATGATGGTGTTGGGGCACAACATTGAACATGCCCAGGAATGTCAGACGAACAGACAACCCTGTTTTGGAAGAAGTACAGGTGTTCCTTAGAAGCACTGAATGAGCACGGTAACAGGGCGGACCAGGACCTGGAGAGGAACATCATGCTTGGTAAATTAAAAGGTCCCAGAAAGGGAAGAAAGAGAGGCAGCCCCTCAATAGGATGAACTGACACCGAGGCGGTAACAATAGACTCAAACCGGACTGAGTTGGCTCAGGGTGGGATGGTGCTCTGTTTTACTGTGCAGAGTCAGGCTCATCTAACAGTATCTAACAACACCTACATCAGGCTAGGAAATAGAATTATCCATAGTTTATTTTATATCCTACTCTTCCACTCCAAGGTAACCTGCTTGTTTGAATTTCCTGTTAATCATTCCCAGCTTTTCCTGGTCATTTTAATCCATAAATTTACACCCTCACCACCTTTGGTCTGCATGGTATTGGCTGAGTGAAAACATTTGACAGTTAGATCTTTTAATACCCACTACCCTTGACTCAATTCTGACACAACCCTGGGTTGTGTTTCCAAGACTACATCTTTATCCGAATGGTCGATGGGCTCAAAATGCTGAGCTTCGCAGCCTCATGGCCCAGTCTACAGTGTTGCTAGACCCTAAAATGACCAAGGCGCCATGGTCATTGTTGCTATGGTGCACATACTCCACAATGCTCATTATAGAACTCGAAAGACATAGTATAATTAGAAAATGCAAAAACAGCAACATGGCAACAAAGCACACAGCCTCCACTAAAAATAGGCAAGACAAAGCAGTTACTGACCACTTGGCTCTGACCCACGCTGGCTGCACATGAGTCGGAGCACGACTCTGCTCCGTGGGCTTTTCTGTGACTGATTTTCTTGGAGGATGATTGTCAGGTCTTCTTCTTACACTGTTGGTGAGCAGGTGAGCCCGCTAGCTGTTGGTACCATTCAGAGCTGTTTTGTAATAAATCTGGCAATCCATGTCCAAAAAAACCAATCAGCCAGGGAGAACTCTACGGAGCAGACAAGTCTTTTCTGACACCCATGTAGGGTCACCATGTGTTGGCTAAGAGGGAACGGTCCACGGCCCCTGTTGAATGTTACCATCTCGGTACCCTGCCGCGTCCCTTTTCCCTCTGAGGTTCCATTGTTTGTATTTTGGACATGTGTACTCTGTTCTCCCTTGATTTGCCACATCCTTTTGTCAGCGGGTGATACCGCGCGGGCATGACTGTGGGTCACGTGGGCACGGCGGCAGTGCTGCCCGTGATGACGGTCCTGTGAACAAGCGGGGCTTTGCAGTACGACCGCATCGCTCAGGGCACGTGTTCTCTCTCTACCCTTTAGATGGTGCAGAATTTTCAAGATGAATCTTGTTTTGTCCTCAGCACATTAAAAGGTAAAGACCACTGTCTCTCTCTCTCTCTTCTCATAAAAATCTGTCCACGTATCCATCAGAGAGGCGGAAGGAGGGCAGATGTAGATGAGGGAGTGGGGCCTGCTGGTCTACACGGCGGCCCTACAAGAGCACGAGTGCTGGCGTGGAAACATCCCCTGAGCAAAAGGAAACGCGTTTCTTGAGAAACGTAGCTCTAGAGATCTTAACTCCAAAGTCATGTCCACAAGGGCAGACCTCCATCATCATGTTCTGTGGGCTTGCTCAGGCCCAGAAACAAAATGCACTTTCCATGTGCTTTTTGCTTTTGACCCGAATATCCTGGGAGACCACAGGTCAGTATTAACAGCTAAGTCTGAAGTCGGAAGGGGCATGGGCTCACCTGCAGAAGGTATGTGAGAGCAGGGGAAGCTTGTGTGGCAGAGGCAGCGAAAGGAAAGAACAGGGATGGCCTCCCCCAGGCCCACGGGGCCTGTCAGCATCAAAGCCCTCCCACCAGGTCATAGGAGTCCCTGGGTGGTGCTCATGGTTAAAGTCCTCACTGCTAACTCAAAGGTTGGAGGTTTGAGTCCACTCAGAGGTGCCTTAGAAAAAGACCAGGCAATCTAATTTTGAAAAATCGGTCCTGGATAATGCTCTGGGACACAGTTACTCTGGCACGCATAGGGCCCCCATGAGGGGACATAGTGGCAACTAATTTTTTTTTAAACTGGTTGTTAGGCCCTGAATCATGAATAAAATCCCTTGCCCTTTTGCTCTGTGGATTAAGATGAGTGATCTCATGGGCTGGGGGCTGTAACAGCCTAAGCCTGGGTGGACATTGGCCCTTTAGGCTTTGGGTCTGGGGTTATGGTGGAAGGACTCATGGTTAAAAGAAAGTCAAAGACAGATGCTGAGGCATGGCCTGAAATACAAGCTCCTATGCAGTCTTATTTTAGTGATATCTACTGATCTCATAGAAGGGTGCCTGCCAGTGCCCTGATCTGTCTTTCATGACGCCCTGATGCCAGCACCTTGCTACTCTCTGCCTGCCAAATGCCCGGCATCTCTCTCTTGCAGCCGAGAGCAGTGACGCCTACCACATCATCCTGAAATGCGGACTCTGAGCAGAAGCAGGATGTGTACCTGCCTCCACCTCCCAGCCCCACGAACCCCCTGGCTGTAGAATTCGCACCTGTGTCAACGGCGGTCTGCCTCACTAGCGGAAGCAGGGCAGCAACTTGTACAGACCCTACAATCATCAATCAGCAGAAACTTGCCATTGCGGTCTCGGGCTATAGAAAGCTAAAGGTTCCTCTCTCCTTCCTCCTGGCCTTCAGCGTTGGAACTATTCCCCGTTCTTTTTCACAACCTAAGGTCAGGTCCCCTAGGCTGCAGTTGAAGCTGGGTCATTGGAGTCTGGATGCACTTCCTTCTCAGCCCTCTGCTGCCTCTAGAGTAAGCTCTGCCTCACCCTCTAGCTGCGGCTTCCCCTCTGGTTTCTGGCTCCCTGAGCAGGTCTGCTTACTGGATGGTGGTGGGTAGTCTGTTACCATTCTCCTGTCACCCTGCTTATTTTCCTTCTAAGGGCCTCTGGTGGTGGGGGGTGTCTCTCCTGTTCTTAGATGGATTGTTGGGAATGGACTGACTTCTGTTCCTTTGCCTTCCTCCCCTTTACCTTCTTTATAAAGATCTGTTGCTGTAAAGATCAGATGTGGGCTTATATTCTTGCAGTGGTGTGTAGCCGCGACACAGATGTGCAGAAAGAACAACGCTAATGGCAGGGGAAAGGAGTCATTGTCAGGCCAATTCTCATGAATAGAAAATGATGAGACCAAAATGGTTCCTTGTGAGTTACTGTCATGTACACACACACACACACACACACACACACACACACTCCTATGTAAAGAGAGATTAGGCCTTCAAAATCCCACTTGGGGAAGATGTTGATTTGCTACTGCTGTATTTGCCAAGTTTCTTAGGGACATTTTATACCCCTCCCCCAACTCTTTGGATTTTTTTTCTCTCCCCATTTGTAAGAGGCACGTTTAAGGTATTTTCCTGCATCAAAATGGTTGGGTTGCCTTTGTGAATGGCCTAGCCCCAGAGCAGTCTCACTATTAGCAATATCAGGAAGGTAGCCCTGGTGGGATAGTGGGTTATGCATTGAGTATAACCGCAGTTCAAAGCCACCAGTTGATCTGCTTGAGAAGGATGAGGCTTGCTGTTCCTGTAAACATTCCCAGCCTTGGAAAGCCAAAAGAGCAGCTCCACTCTGCCCTAGCGGATTGCTCTACGTTGGAATCAATTCAACGGCAACGCGTTTGTGTTTGAAGTGTGGTAGATTCAGGAATTAGTCTTTGCCTCGCCTCTTATTCAGAGAATCTAGTCATTGGTACTGGCCGAGAGCTTTGTCTCTTTGCCATTTTAGGTTCATCCAAAGGATTGGACTCTGATTACCTGAGCAGCTTCTTACAGCCTGTGAGGTATATAGTGCAAGACTCAAAGGTGACCAGCATCCAGGAGACTGGTTACAGAGGAACAAAGTAGCTACCTTACATGACAGAGATAACATGACAGGATAGGATGATGAGGGAACTCTTAATTTGTCATACAACCCAGGACACTTCTGAAAGTGAGAGGAGTCTTTATTAATAATCATGGCAGGACAACAAATATAGTGTCTCAGAGAGTATGTAAGAGTAGACCCCTGATTTTTTTTCTTTTTGCTGGGGAGGGGGTAACAGTTTCATTGAAAGTAATTATGTTACATACCATAAAATTCGCTCTTTTAAAATGTACGATTCAGTTTTGGGTTTTTTTTTAAATCATTGTATTGGGGGCTCGTACAACTCTTAACACAATCCATCCATCCATCCATCCATTGTGTCAAGCACATTTGTACATTTGTTGCCATCATCATTCTCAAAACATTTGCTTTCTACTTAAACTCTTTGTATCAGCTTCTCATTTTGCCCTCCCTCCCCAGCCCCCTCCCTAACAAATCCTTGATAATTTATAAATTATTATTATTTCGCCATGTCTTACACTATCCGATGTCTCCTTTCACCCACTTTTCACACAATTCTAAGTTTTTATATCTGAATATATTCACAGAATTGCACAACCGTCCCCACAGTCAATTTCAAGAACATTTGCTTCACCTCCAACATACCCTGTATCTTTTAGCAATCACCTTTCTGCCTTCTTTCCCCATGGCTCCCTAGTTGTAAGCAGCCACATAGCTGCTTTCCATCTCTATATTTTTGCCTCTTGTGGGTATTTCAGATAAATGGATTCATGTACCATGCAGCCTTTCACTGAGTAGATTTTCAAGCTTCATGTTGTAGCATGTATCAATAGTTTATTACTCTCTCTGGATAAGTAATTATCTGCTATATGGATATGCCACATTTTGTTCATCCATTTATCAGCTAATGGGCATTTGTTGTTTTCATTTTGGGGCTGTTATAAATAATGCTACTATGAATATTTGTGAACAAGTTTTTGTGGGGGGGGGGGCATATGCTTTCTTTGCTTGAGGAATGGAAATGCTGTGTTTAACTCCGTGTTTGAGTTTTTGAGGAACTGCCAAACCGTTTCCCCAAGTGACTGCACCATCTATAAGACTTCCATTTCTCCACCTCCCTACCAACACTTACGGTGTTTTATGATTGTTCTAATAAGCATGAAGTAGTTTTAATTTGCATTTGCCTGATCCTTAATCATGTTGAGTATGTTTTCCTGTGCTAATCGACTCTGTTCAGATACGTTTCCCATTTATAATGGTATCATTTGTCTTTTCCTTTTTTAGTTGTATGAGTTGTTTTATATACAAGTCTTTTTATCTAATATTTGTAATTCACCAAAAAATATCTTCCATTCGGTATGTTTTCTTTTTATTTTCTTGATGTTGCCTTTAGAGCATGAAAGTTTTGGACATCGATGCTGTTTACTTTTTCTTTTGTGACTTGTGTTTTGATGCCACAGCTAAGAAACTATTGCCTGATCGAAGATCAAGATCTGCCCTGTGTTTTAAAAGTTTGACAGTTAAAGCTCTTACATTACGTCTTTGTTCCTTTTGTTTTGCTATATGATGTGTGGTAGTGGTGCGATTTCATTCTCTTGCATGTGCAGATTTGACTGTCCCAGTAGCATTTGTTGAAAACGATGGTTTCTCCATCGGATGTGCCTGGCACCCTTGATCAAGTCTCTTGCTTCTCACCAAGACTCCCTTTCCTTTCTGGGGCATGGTGCTGTCAGTGGAACGCTCGCTGTTTTCTTACTCAGTGCACACTTAGCTCCAGCACGCACCACTGACTTTCCCTTTTATTTCTTGCGATCTTCTCCTTTTACCTGTCTGAGCAATGTTGTTCTGCAATCTTTTCTACCCTGGTCCAGCTTCACATTGCCCTCATTTGCTTTTATGAATGATAACAAAACTGAGTCATAGAGAAATGAACGAATATGCTTAAGGCCCATTACTGGGGCAGCAAGTGGACTGGAATGTTGATCTTTCAGCTTCCTGCCCCTCAAGAAATAAAATGATGGCCACTATAACTAAAAAAATCACTATTCAGGTCCAATCGTGGCAGGCTAAGTTTTCTTAATTCTAAGGAGTGTGCTGGGCTACCATTTTTATTTTTAATTCCGAAGCAGTCTAATAAAGATCTGGGAACTGTATGAGTGGCTCTTCCATTCTTTGCTGCTGCTCCCTGGAGTCTGTGCCCCTGTCTTTCCCTGATGGCTGTGGTTATGTCTTGCAGCGCGATTCCTTGTGCATAAACACGCTTCCTATTCCAGTTACAAATCAATAGAAAATAAGCACCCCCCCACCAAAAAAATAATCCTTGTTTGTTCACTGCCATCGAGTCCACTCTGAGTCATAGCACCCTATAGGACAGAAGAGAAGTTCTGTGGGCTTCCAAGACTAGCACTCTTTTTTCGGGGGGTGCCCAACAACGATCAATTTCTATTCTTTAGGAGAATAGAAATCCCCATTGTTTTCCCCCCTCAGGAATGGTTAGTGATTTTGAATTGCTTACCTTGTGGTTAGCAGACTAACTTTTAACAGCCCACTAGTCCACCAGGGTTCCTTCCAAAAATGCTA